>NC_048581.1:36672257-36972257 GCF_013265735.2 Oncorhynchus mykiss | reverse complement strand
CATCACTGACAATCTGAAATGGTCCCCCACACCGACAGTGTGGTGAAGAAGATGCAACAGTGCCTCTTCAACCTCAGGAGGCTGAATTCATTTGGCTTGACCCCTAAGACTAAGGTGGTTGAGGTGATCGCGGCGCATGAATGGCACGACAATTGGCCTCAAGATCTCATCACGGTATCTCTGTGCATTCAAATTGCCATCGACAAAATACAAATGTGTTCATTGTCCGTAGCTTATGCCTGCCCATACCATAACCCAACCACCACCATGGGGCACTCTGTTCGCAACGTTGACATCAGCAAACTGCTCGACCACATGACGCCAAACACACTGTCTGCCATCTGCCCGGTACAGTTAAAACCGGGATTCATCCGTGAAGAGCACACTTCTCCAGCGTGCCAGTAGCCATCGAAGGTCAGCATTTGCCCACTGATGTCAGTTATGATGCAGAACTGCAATCAGGTCAAGACCCTGGTGAGGACTGGCATGTAGACGAGCTTCCCTGAAATGGTTTCTGACAGTTTGTGCAGAAATTATTTGGTTGTGCAAAGCCAGTTTCATCAGCTGTCCAGGTGGCTCTCAGATGATCCTGCAGGTGAAGAAGCCGGATGTGGAGGTCCTGGGCTGGCGTGTTTACACTTGGTCTGCGGTTGTGAGGCTGGTTGGACGTACTGCCAAATTCTCTAAAACAAAGTTGGAGGTGGCTTATGGTAGAGTAACATTCAATTATCTGGCAACAGCTCTGGTGGACATTCCTGCAGTCAGCAAATGCATGTTCCCTCAACTTGAGACATCTGCAGCAATGTGCTGTGACAAAACTGCACATTTTAGAGTTGCCTTGTGTTTTCCCCAGCACAAGGTACACCTGTGTAATTATCATGCTGTTTAAGTAATCATCTTCTTGATATGCCACACCAGTCAGGTGGATGGACTATCTTGGCAACGGAGAAATGCTCACTAACAAGGATGTAAACACATTTGTGCACAACATTTGAGAGAAATAAGCTTTTGTGGGATATTTTGTTTCAGCTCATGAAACAATGGACCAACACTTTACATGTTGCGTTGATATTTTTTGTCAGTATAGAATGTGGTGACATAAAAATAGTTATTGCCAAGTAGTTACCCCATCAATTGCCAAAGTTAAAAAAGTTATTTAGCTCTATGATGGCCTGTTATTACAAATCAGTCTGAAAGTACTTTGACAGTATTTCAATCTAAAGGAAGTATGGTTTGAAGTGACTGAAATTATTCAGAAAGATATTGGAAAATGATAAGAAAATCACCTGGCAATAATTGTGTATGATGTTCTGTGTAGAAAATTATTGCGGTGCTTTTTTCCCCCAGTCTGATTATGCCTGGTCCTGTCCACTCTATTCTCTAACAATTCCTACACAGCTTGTGTTCCTAAGAATCTTAGGTTTCACAGGAATGGGGTCATAATAAGCTTATAGCTCCAACCATTAATAAATTAGAGCCACATTTGCAGGACAAAAACAGAAAGGCCTCTGTTTATCACAACCACATTCTATTAACGGTTGTATTAAATTAGGGACACATTTTTATTTCATAAATGTTCAAATCTGGCGAAGCGTTTGGGAATGGCGGCAATGACAGTCAGGTTGCCACCCACAATGTAAACTGTAACATTTCCAGCCTACACTTTCTATAGGGATCCAGTTAGCAAGGTAGGATGGACGTAGCTTCGACCATAGGATATTGACATGACGTTCATTTACTTAGGTACCTGTTCATAATGAAGCAATGTCAGAATCGCTAATATAGCTAAATGTCTCGTCAGTATCCTAGTATTATAGTATAACAATAGCTAACACACTTTTGTACATCGTGCTGTTCCGTACATTTGACCTTATTTTAGCGCCCAAAAACAATACTTCCAGGTCAACTTTAATATGAATACCATTGTAAAGCACAATTTCCCCCCTTGCCAGCAAAATCAATGACGACACCTTCATGCTGCCCATCTCTGCATGATTGAAGGCAATGGAGCTCCGCCGGGTCTTTTTAAAATGGTGGGTGGGGAAGTGAAAGCTACTGCGTAATAGTGAAAGGGGGAGATATGTCATGTGGGAAAACTGCTTTTTTCACCCGATTTGTCCAACTTATCACCTCTAAAATGTATATAAAACACTATATAACGTCTCATTACATACCTATTTGAAGGTTTGTGTCGAATTTGAATAGGGTTTTTAGGGCAGCGCTAAATTTATCTTCACAATTAAACTGCTGCTGACAGGGTTTAGAGTCATGACGGCTCGCAATGATTACACAAAAAATAACAATTGATTGATTGATGAACTCACAAGTCATTAACTTTACAATCACCATTACACTCACCATTGATAATTTCTTGTTTTTAGTTTGCGAAAAGGGCTACACCTGGTGGAAAGAGGCTGTATGGCACAGAATGAGTTTTGTGACAATTTATTACGTTGTGACACATCACAATTTAACATACAGCGTCAGAGGGGTCAGTTTTTTCAACTTTACTCTAATATTATTGGTCCATTACCATGTCAATCAACGCTTGAATAGAAACATAATTCACACCGCATTTTGATGCCAATGCAGTCACTACATTAGTTTTCATTGCAGCCTCGTTTAAATGCAGCGGTTGCGCAAATGTGTACGTATCGGTGTTAATCACGTTACCTAACTGACTATCTTCCTACAAGCTAACGTTAGCTAGCTGAGTCCCAGAAATAGGGGAAAAGTGTAGCTGGCTATGTGGGAACATTGTTTACATTGTGGGAGGCAACGTTTCCCCTTTACGATTCTGACATTACTTTTTATGTAGCTAGCTACAGGTACCTATGTCAGTAGCTACTTAGCTATCCTAGTTGCGGTCAAGGCTAGTAGCTAGAACCACAATATCATGTTCTTTACTTTTAATAGTAATAATAATAAGTAGGTAGAAGAATAACTATTTAGAAACTTACTTCTTGCAAGGTTACTCCCGGATGCTAGATGTATGGGACAGAACCTTGATGGACGATGACAGCTGCAAAGTCACTGGCTGGTGTAAGTGTAGTTAGCTAGCTAACTTGTTGAAGTTTGCTGTGCATATGCCAAACCAGACAAAGTGATTGTTCTGATGGAAGACAAACAAGTGGAAGTGCAAACAAACAATTGCTGCCTTGTAGCCAACAACTACCGTACAATCTCTAAATGCTTTTGGCCATGCATAACTACCTACCTCTCTCCTGTGCATGTCAACATGAGGAGTACCAATTTGATCGTGCGGGACCGGAAGTGGGAGAAATGCAAATCAAAGATGAACTAAAGTTCCTGGCCTTTTTTCCCAAACAGCTCTAAAGCAAAAAAAGGCACGTTCACAATTTCAGAGTGTAATTTTAACCTCATAGTGTGGAAATGGGGAAAAAAATGTTTTAACCGCACTGCCCCTTTAAATACCCTTCTGTTCACCTGAATACCTATGTACATCACAAAATGGCTACTTTCATATTTGGGTCAAGCTTCTGGGGCTGCATTGTAATCCTACGGCCAAGCCCGATGGGAAAATGTCCTCCAAATGTACATTTCAGAAATGTTTTATTACAAACCAAGTTCTAACGGCCTTGTTTAAATGTAACTCAAAGTCCTGTATACCTGTGCTGTTCCATGTACCACCTGGAGTTCATGTGGTAAAATGAATGAGAGCGGAAGTTTTAAATATGACTGGGGCCTCTCCAAATGTTCTTTGGCGTGCTTGTAATCCTCAGGAACAGTCTACGTTCACCTGGAAGTGGCCATAAAAAGCAACTAAGCAAGACAAACTAAAGTAGGCCAGAGGGCCATTAAGCCTATAACCCTGATAACTACAACAAGTACATAGATATTAGTAAATTGAAACAACAAGTTTGCACTGTGCATTTTATATGTGTCCTCCTTTGTAAGGACACCACACTGGTCTGGTTGAGGCATTGCATTTACTTGATAGAACAAGAACAGTTACTTGTGAGATTTAAAATGTACCTGAACATAGTTTCTGCCTCCACATTTCCAAACCAAACTTTCAGATGGGGGCCAAAGTTTTCTCCATTTACTTCTAGCATGGCTACGTGTCCTCCACCATTCACCTAAAAGGACACATTCAACATTAATTCAATCAAACCATCATATCAACATTAAACTGATTTTTCTACCCTCACACACACACTTCTTATTCTGTAAACTGGAATGATATACCTACAAGGGGAGTCTACCAATAGTAGGAGTTTTAGTACTGTATTATTTAGGTACTGTATTGTACAGTACTCTTACAGTACTCATTTTCCCCCATCCACATCTCTTAAATGTTACTTTGTGCAATTTACATTAAAAAAAATAACACAATTTGTCGTACTGACAGGAACAGAAAACAAGGCTGATTTGAATCACTGCAGTTCCTTGTTCCTCAATGGATTTGTTTTGTCAGCTTCAGTAGTGTTAAGACCGCACCTCCAGTCCTGTGATGACAGGTATTGGGCTGATGGCGCCCTGAACGCAGGCCAGGCCCTCACAGAACGTATACTCCACTGCCTCTGTACCGATGATGGTCCAACATGAACCATCGTTCAGCACCTCTCTGCTCTGGTCCCTCAGACTGGATGAGACCTGGGAAGACCAAAGTTAAAAAAGTTAACTCCTCCATGCCCATTGACACCCCCCCCCCCCCCCCCCCCCCCATTCCACAACTGTCTCACTGCTCGTGAACCCAGGGCCAGAGGAATAGGTTCAGTAACACTATCCCTTAGCTACTAATTTAGGTATGTGACCTAATTCTGGGCTAAATAATGATTGCGAGTGCTAGCGAGTGTTATAGCATGGACATGTATCATCATGTCCCACAAGTGACATTTTACCTCTCATGAGGGCTTCTTACACTACTGAGTCAAACCGAGCAAAGCCAATACCCAATACCACCCACTATTGCAGGGACCGTGTTGAAAAGCATAATGAGAAGAGAAAATATCAGAGCAAGCGCAGGTTTGGGTCGGCACAATCGTGTGAATAGGGTCATATTAACCTGGTACTGTATGATTCTCTCATTAGACAGACAGAGGTACATCTGGCTGTTGTCCTTGAACTGAAAGGCACACTTGTGAAGCTGGGAGACGGGCTCGTCCACATCTAGGATGGCGTGCTGCTTGTTCACCTTGCGGATCACCTGGAGGGAATCCAAAAACAACAAGGATCTAACTGAATCCATCATCCTTTTGACACATCGTTGGCCTCCTCTCTATAATAAAATCGACAATAAGAAATACATGTACTAGTATGATAGGAATATAATGGAATCTATATTCCAATATGACTCATCATTGGCTTAATCTCTTTTTAAAATCAACTGGACCACTATTAAATCTATGTACGACATGATAGCTTTGTTAATAACATGGCTTAGATGATGTTATGTCTGGAGGAGGCCCCTGAATAAGATTGTGTCTTCCTGTCAGGGAAAGTCAATGTATCATATTCCCATTATAGATAACTCCTGGCTGGTCCTGAGCTACACACTTAGACAAAAAAGAACCTAAATAGGTTCTTCGGCTGTCCACATCAGAAAATATACAAGCCTCTGCAACAAAAAAAAAATGTCAGCAAATTGCCTCAACTTAAATAACATGTATATGTGTACAATGTAGGTGAATGTTACTCTAAACCATCAGCTGTATTATTCAAAAGCCAATTTGGGGGTACGTGAAAGGGGTCTGATCAGCGAATTGCCATGAAGGGTTGAAAATAATCCCATCCTATGAATATGAGTAAGACAACAATAACAATAGAATTCTGCTGTACAGCAAACCATATAACATCTGGAAAAACTATAACACGTTATTATATACCCCAATTATGGAATACAGTGGAATTAAGGTGGTCAGACTTCAGCCTACTGCAGCTATCAAGGTCTCCAGCATAATGGTACCATTGAGGTGATATCCGATTATATTGCATGTGTGTGTTTACCATGGGGGGCAGGGCCACCCCGGAGTCAGTGCAGACCAGCTGAACCACACAGCCGTAGCAGATGAATCCCTCACACACCGTGAACTCCTCCGAGTCAGCCTGCCGGTCCTCCACTGCGCACACAGACACACAGACACACAGACAGACACACAGACAAGTTAAAACAATGTAAGTGAATGAATAGCAGTAGGATGAAAACATGAAAAACAGATGAGCCTATGGAGTCTACTTCTGGGGTGAGCTTGATCTTAGTTTTTGGGATCTGATTCCAATCAGAGAAAGGTTGAAAATCCATCTTGGAATGTATTAGCAGATGTTTTTTTATTTCATGATGGAAAACAAATATTGTCCCAGCATTACAACCAGCTAGAATATTTACTTCTTCCTTTCATAAGGGCTCTGACAAGTCATTCTGCCCACAGCAGTAAAGAGAGAGAGAGTGTGTAGATGGAGGACTGAGAGACAGTGGTTCAGACAACCGTTCATACCTAGAGTGACTGTAAATGCAGTCCACTGTCTGGCACTGGCTACAAAGGCCCCTCGTTCTACGGCCAGGTAACGTGTGCTGACCGTTTGGGACCGCAAGCGGTTGAATAGAGCCACCCTCGACCCCGTGGAAATACACACTGCAAATGTAAACACACGCAAACATACAGACGTGTGTACACACACGAATGCGCACACAAACACACACATACGCACGCACACACACACACATAGCCGTGGTATGCAGCATGACAAATAAATTTCATTTTCACATGTTGTGCACATGACACATTTCCCTACCTCATATACATAAATACACACCACAAATAAGCCCATAAATAAGCATATACCATTCTCATTAATGACTGATGCAGCATGACAATTGCAGGTATTTCCTTTCGTACACAGTGCACACTATGTCACCCCACTTTTGATCTCAGCTGTCAAACCTCTCTAGCGCCTTTCCTTTGGATCTCGCAAGGGGTAGGAGACCACTATGTCAACACAACTGGACTCGTAGTGTGTGCTCCTGGATCATAAGCACACATGTCTGGCCTAATTAGGGAGTGGCAACCTGCACCTCCACTCTAGTCCCACCGTGACCCTGGGGATTGTGGCACCTTAGGATCACCTTTCACTCACAGTCAGCGTTCTTCATAGACTGCCTCTTCTGGGACGGTTTGGAGATAACTTTGATCAGCTTACTGAGGAAGGAGCCAATCTCCTGCCCGTTACCAAGGAAGAGCTTGAGGACCAGGCGAAAGTGCTTCCTTTTGTCTGTGTCAGAGATGTACAGGGACTTGGCGCAGGCAAACATCTGTTGTAAAAAAGAAAGCAAACATTCAGAAGTGCCTCATACGCTGCGTTTGTTCTGTCAATAGTCTCTTGTAATAAAGTGTTAATGAAACCTTGTCTGGGTCAATATAGCGGCAGGGTAGGTTACTTACTTCAACTGTTGTAGCCCATCAGAACCCAAAAAAGAGCACAAGCTTATTTTACTCCAATGTTTGTAAACAAAATAAATGTAATGAAACACTATATAACCAAAACATGGTTAAAACTATAATTACTATATTATGGATAGTCAGTCCTTGTATCCATAGCTCTGTCTGTGATTTTGAGAGTGGTTAAAGCTGCATTATGTAACTTTTTGGGCGACCCAATCAAATTCAAATAGAAATGTGTCTTATAGATCTGTCATGGAAAGCAAGTCTAAGAAGCTGACTTTGAAAAGGCTTTTGATAAAGTACGACTGGAATGTATATATAAATGCCTTGAATACAATGGGTTAAAGTTATATAAGTAACCCTAGGTGAAAAATAGGAAATAATGGCTACTTCTCGGAAAGTATTGTCAAGAGGAGTAAAACAAGGTTGTCCACTATCGGCATATCATATTATGGCCATTGAAATGTTAGCTATTAAAATCAGATCCAACAATAATATCAAGGGGCTAGAAATTCAGGGCTTAAATAGAAAAGGTGTCATTGTACGCTGATGATTCATGTTTTCTTTTAAATCCACAATGTGGATCCCTCCACAGCCTCATAGAGGATCTAGATAATTGTTCTAACCTCTCTGGATTACAATAAAATTATAATAAGTGTACTATATCACGCATTGGATCACAAAAAAATAGAGCTTTCACATTATCGTGTTGTTTACCAATTAAATGGTCTGATGGTGAAGTGGACATACTCTGTATTCATATCCCAGAAGAAAGAAATATAAAGTTAGCAAAAATAAATTATTTCTTACATGATCTTTCTACCATGTTAGGGAAATAGCTCTCTATTTGTAGAAAAAAAATCACCATGATTAACTCATATCCTAGTTTAACTCTTTGCTTATGGCCCTGCCTACACCTAAAAACATGTTTTATTTTTTTATTATATGAGCAAAAAATATTCAATTTTATTTGGAACGGCAAGCTAGACAAAATTAAACAGAGCTATTTATATAATGAATAATAATTCAGAGGGCAGAAATGATTAAATATTAAAGCATTAGACCTCTCACTAAAGGCTTCAGTAATACAAAATCTATACTTAAATGCAAAATGGTTCTCTAGTAGATTAGTAAGAATGGCTCCCCCTGTACTCATGAATTGACTTTTTCCCTTTATTCAGATTTCAATCTCTCACTTTGAAATAATTTCCAAAATATCGCTATATTTAAAACAAGCCACAGAAAGTTGGTTGCAATTTTAGTTGAATCAACCAGAAAAGATGGAACAAATATTGAAAAAAATGTTATGGTTAAACTCAAATATAATAATTGATAAAACATATTTTGGGAATAAATGTTTAAAAACGGTATAATATTTGTAAATTATATCAGAAATAGGACTGGTGGAGTTATGTCACACAAAGCTAACAAAAATCTATGGAAATGTCTGCTCTATCCAAAACTAATTGCAGCATTACTGCAAAAATGGAAGAGGAAAGTGGAAGGGGGCGAAAGTAAGGAACTTGTCTGTCATCCCTGCATTAAAGACCAAAATTGGTTAAAGAAAATTGTGATAAATAAAAAAGTATAACAGTTTCATTTAAGGACCAAAAAAGAAACAGCATACACATTGCAAAATAGTTGGGAAGATATTTACATGGCACATAGTTTATAAACTGATACCCAAAACGACGCCAGATTCAAAACTTAGAGTTTTACAATTTAAATGACTATACAACATTCCTGCAACCAATAGAATGTTATATATATATATATATGGGAGATACAACCATCCTAGCTCTGCAGATTTTTCTGTGAAGAGACAGAGTCATTTGTTTTGGTACTGTCCATATGTGACTAGTTTCAGTAAACTAGGCATATACCGTGTGTCACTACTTCACAGAAGTGCCATTTGAATGTAAACTTTAAAAAAAAATCAAAATGCCGAAATGCCTTCTGGAACATGTGAACTTTCATGTGCCTTAATAACAAATGTGTATGCCATCTGTAAATATGAATATTTGTAATAAATTATGAGCCTAATTAGTTTAGTCATGGAAAAAGACAGCAACCTCCCACTAGCCATGATTGACTGAGGTAATGAGTGGGCTGGACATGCCGAGAGATGAGTTCGGATTGGTCTGCTTCTGTCTATAATATGAGCTGGTCAGTATGTGTAGGTAATTATTTCTAACGCATCTTTTTTGAAAGATATCACATAGTAGAACTGCATAAGAGATGCTCTCCACTTTCTGGAGGATCAAGTTGAAATCCGTGGAATGCCTGGTGGAATTAGAGTATGATACCTAAGGATATGGAGAAAATTCTGGTGTTTGATTGCAAATATGCAGATTGTTTCGAAAAGAGAACACACAGAAGGCTGTTGTATAAAACACCTATCTCTAGATTACATCTTCTAACTAAGGGCACCCATGGCATCCATGACAGAGAAGGAGAAGCGTCCATCTATGTAGGGTAAGAGAGTCTAGCTATTACACGTTTTTAATTTAGTCAGAAAGTACTTTTCTTTTGAAGTTAAAGTGTACTGTTAGCTAGCTACCTAACATTAGCTGGCTGGCGTGTATGGTCTGTGTCCGTAATTTGTGTATGGTCTGTGTCAGTGTATAGTCTGTGTCATTAGTAGTATTTGTATCTCAGAGCCATTTGCATTGCAAGTTATAGCCTAATGGTAGCTAGCTAACATTGAACCTGGTTGGTTAGCTACCTGCAGATTCATGCAGGATAGTAACGTTATGAGTTGGGATTATGGTTCATTGTTTAGCTAGCTAGCTACATGTCTAAACAGGACTCCACTATGCAAGTACCTATTTCAAAATAATGTTTATGATGTCACTGTGACAACTGTCGATAGACGTAGCTGGTAAATTCGCTCTGGCTATCTATTCTGATTTCAAAGCACTCTTGTCTGAGTGTGCAAAAGCACAGAATAACTGACGAATTTACGAACGCTCAATACCCATTAAATATGGCCAGTGTCAGTAAACATTGGCAAAAAAAAGTGTAATTAAATTGTTGCCAGCAGCACAGTTGCAGTCTCTAAAGCTCTGGATAACATAAAAACAGCCTAACCAGCTTTGCTAAGGCAAATAAAATGGTCGGAGTGAGCTGTTCTCTCATTTGTGTCTGGAACTAGCGAGCCAACACCAGCCAGTTAGCTTGGGTGCTTGACTGCTATTGTTGGGTCAGAACGCTTGGATCAACCCTACATTTCAGCCTGTGTCCAGTATGCGCTCTGAATTTACGAACAGCCAATCTGACAACGCTCTGAATTTACGAATGCCCAGGCACACTCTGGCACTCCAGATTAAAATTCACGAACACCCCTAGAATAAACCAGCCTTTAGTCTTGACATTTTGGTTGCATGTGAATCATTAAAGAGATGGGTGTAAGCAAAAGCTGAAAAGGGTGTGAACGATGCTGAAGGGGTGTAGACAAAGAAAAGCTCTCCAGTAGACGGCGCACAAGTCCTCAACTGGCAGCTTCATTAAATGGTACCCACAAAACACCAGTCTCAACGTCAACAGTGAATAGGCGACTCCGGGATGCTGGCCTTGTAGGCAGAGTTGCAAAGAAAAAGCCATATCTCAGACTCGCAATAAAATAAAAATATTAAGATGTCCAGACACTGGACAGAGGAACTCTGCATCCTGGAGTCGCCTCTTCACTGTTGACGTTGAGATTGGTGTTCTGCGGGTACTATTTAATGAAGCTGCCAGTTGAGGACTTGTGAGGTGTCTGTTTCTCAAACTAGACACTCTAATGTACTTGTCCTTTTGCTCTGATGTGCACCAGGGCCCCCCTCTCCTCTTTCTATTCTGGTTAGAGACAGTTTGCGCTGTTCTGTGAAGGGAGTAGTACACAGCGTTGTACGAGATCTTCAGTTTCTTGACAATTTCTCGCATGGAATAGCCATCATTTCTCAGAACAAGAATAGACTGACGAGTTTCAGAAGAAAGTTATTTGTTTCTGGCCATTTTGAGCCTGTAATCGAACCCACAAATGCTGATGCTCCAGATACTCAAGTTGTATTGCTTCTTTAAATCAACAGTTTCAGTTGTGTTAACATAATTGCAAAAGGGGTTTCTAATGATTAGCCTAATTATCCTTTTAAAATGATGAACTTGGATTAGCTAACACAACGTGCCATTGGAACACAGGAGTGATGGTTACTGAAAACGGGCCTCTGTACGCCAATGTAGATATTCCATAAAAACCAGCCGTTTCCAGCTACAATAGTCTTTTACACCATTAACAACGTCTACACCCTATTTCTGATCAATTTTATGTTATATATATATATATATATATATATATATATATATATATATATATATATATACAGTGCCTTGCGAAAGTATTCGGCCCCCTTGAACTTTGCGACCTTTTGCCACATTTCAGGCTTCAAACATAAAGATATAAAACTGTATTTTTTTGTGAAGAATCAACAACAAGTGGGACACAATCATGAAGTGGAACGACATTTATTGGATATTTCAAACTTTTTTAACAAATCAAAAACTGAAAAATTGGACGTGCAAAATTATTCAGCCCCTTTACTTTCAGTGCAGCAAACTCTCTCCAGAAGTTCAGTGAGGATCTCTGAATGATCCAATGTTGACCTAAATGACTAATGATGATAAATACAATCCACCTGTGTGTAATCAAGTCTCCGTATAAATGCACCTGCACTGTGATAGTCTCAGAGGTCCGTTAAAAGCGCAGAGAGCATCATGAAGAACAAGGAACACACCGGGCAGGTCCGAGATACTGTTGTGAAGAAGTTTAAAGCCGGATTTGGATACAAAAAGATTTCCCAAGCTTTAAACATCCCAAGGAGCACTGTGCAAGCGATAATATTGAAATGGAAGGAGTATCAGACCACTGCAAATCTACCAAGACCTGGCCGTCCCTCTAAACTTTCAGCTCATACAAGGAGAAGACTTATCAGAGATGCAGCCAAGAGGCCTATGCACACTCTGGATGAACTGCAGAGATCTACAGCTGAGGTGAGAGACTCTGTCCATAGGACAACAATCAGTCGTATATTGCACAAATCTGCCCTTTATGGAAGAGTGGCAAGAAAGCCATTTCTTAAAGATATCCATAAAAAGTGTGGTTTAAAGTTTGCCACAAGCCACCTGGGAGACACACCAAACATGTGGAAGAAGGTGCTCTGGTCAGATGAAACCAAAATTGAACATTTTGGCAACAATGCAAAACGTTATGTTTGGCGTAAAAGCAACACAGCTGAACACACCATCCCCACTGTCAAACATGGTGGTGGCAGCATCATGGTTTGGGCCTGCTTTTCTTCAGCAGGGACAGGGAAGATGGTTAAAATTGATGGGAAGATGGATGGAGCCAAATACAGGACCACTCTGGAAGAAAACCTGATGGAGTCTGCAAAAGACCTGAGACTGGGACGGAGATTTGTCTTCCAACAAGACAATGATCCAAAACATGAAGCAAAATCTACATTTGAATGGTTCAAAAATAAACATATCCAGGTGTTAGAATGGCCAAGTCAAAGTCCAGACCTGAATCCAATCGAGAATCTGTGGAAAGAACTGAAAACTGCTGTTCACAAATGCTCTCCATCCAACCTCACTGAGCTCGAGCTGTTTTGCAAGGAGGAATGGGAAAAAATGTCAGTCTCTCGATGTGCAAAACTGATAGAGACATACCCCAAGCGACTTACAGCTGTAATCGCAGCAAAAGGTGGCGCTACAACGTATTAACTTAAGGGGGCTGAATAATTTTGCACGCCCAATTTTTCAGTTTTTGATTTGTTAAAAAAGTTTGAAATATCCAATAAATGTCGTTCCACTTCATGATTGTGTCCCACTTGTTGTTGATTCTTCACAAAAAAATACAGTTTTATATCTTTATGTTTGAAGCCTGAAATGTGGCAAAAGGTCGCAAAGTTCAAGGGGGCCGAATACTTTCGCAAGGCACTGTAGGACTCATTTTACTGTGGAAAAATATTTTTTTGTACCTGTTTCCTCCAGCATCTTCACAAGGTCCTTTGCTGTTGTTCTGGGATTGATTTGCACTTTTCGCACCAAAGTACGTTCATCTCTAGGAGACAGAACGCGTCTCCTTCCTGAGCGGTATGACGGCTGCGTGGTCCCATGGTGTTTATACTTGTGCACTATTGTTTGTACAGATTAATGTGGTACCTTCAGGCGTTTGGAAATTGCTCCCAAGGATGAACCAGACTTGTGGAGATCTACACATTTTTTTCTGAGGTCTTGGCTGATTTTTGATTTTCCCATTATCGCTTTCAGGAATTTTCCAAGCTGTTTAAAGTGCACAGTCAACTTAGTGTATGTAAACTTCTGACCCACTGGGATTGTGATACAGTGAATTATAAGTGAAATAATCTGTCTGTGAACAATTGCTGGAAAAATTTGTGTTACTTGTGTCATGCACAAAGTAGATGTCCTAACCAACTTGCCAAAAGTATAGTTTGAAATTTGTGGAGTGGTTGAAGTGTATGTAAACTTCAGACTTCAACTGTATATACACACCAGTACAAGTCAAAAGTTTGGACACACCTACTCCTTTAGGTTTTTTATTTATTTATACTATTTTCTACATTGTAGAATAATAGTGAAGACTTCAAAACGATGAAATAACACATATGGAATCATGTAGTAACCAAACATTTTTTAAACAAATCAAATTATATACCGATTGCAGTTACAGGTTTTTTGTAATCAGATTACATGTAATCAGTTACTCCCCAAGCCCTGTATAGCGGTCAGTCTTGAGGTTGGGCTGGAAACACAGGAGGCCATGTGTTTGTCATAAAACGGGAGACCCCTTTCACCTTGATATATTTTGATTTCGATTCCCCCTCTCACCCTGGCATCAGGCTGGTCCTCGAAGGCTAGTTTGTAGGTGTCTGCCTGGGTCACACAGGAGCTATCCAGGCCCATATAACCATAGAGTCTGTAACAGGAGTCCCCTGCACCAGTGGCTGGGTAGGATTACAGAGCTTAAATCAGATCATGTAGTACAGTACTTTAATTGCTTACTGGATAAATAAATGCCAAATGTGTGGGGGAACATGCATCCTCGGGCTCACCATTCAAAATGTCTTGTTTCAGTTTCCATCCTGAGCCACTGATGTAAACACAAGGAGGAGGGCAGAAGAACCTATTGTATGTAGACACACAATGTTCCTTCATACCATACAAAAAGCAACTGCAATCTGGCTAAGGCTAGTTTGCCGACAATCTGACCCAATAAACTCCCTGCATGTATCACCGACATCAGTGTGCTAGCTTAGCATATAGCGCTCCATGAACATTCCTCTGACTGAGCTTGAACAAGGGTCCTCTACCTCGTAGAGGTAGAGGTGACCACCCGCTTTTCAACGTGCGAATTGGTGACATTTCAAGCTAGCTGAGGAGTGAGGTTACGTTACGTTCTTAACTCCATTACACATGTGTCATGATGACATGACCATGTTAAGTCTATTGGGCCTTGTCGACTTACCGTTTCTCGTTGCCGTATGATTTCTGGGCGACCTTTGCATGGAGTATTCGCACAGATTGGTCAGGGGGAAACTGCAGATACTGTCTCACTGACTCCCTGGTCACTCTGGGCAGTGGAGAGAAACTTTGGTCCAATCTGTAGAATGAATAGAAAATCAATTAAAAAGAGACAAACTCTCCATTGTTGTTCCTCTTTTAGAAGAGTGACATTACGAAAATGGTTGACATTTCTTAAAATGTAGAGTACTACTCAGAATTCAAGATTTTGCCATAATTTCCCGATCATTTCAACAGCTATACAATCCCATAATTGATTTAGGTGAACATATTAAAGTAAAATAACAAATTAGCCTACCATTATAAAAAACTATTATTGCTTTCTTGATTGCCGTTGACGGGAAGTGTGGGTTTAAAGGAATAGTGCGACATTTTGGCAATTATTCCCCGTTTCTACTCACCCAGCATCAGATGAACTCATGGGTACCATTTTTATGTACCTGTATGCAGTTTGAAGGAAGTTGAAGGTAGTTTCGCAAGTCATTGCTAACTAGCATTAGTGCAATGACTGGAAGTCTACCAGAACAGATAGCATGCTGACTCTGGGTAATAGAAAAAATACTTAATAGGCAAAATGTTGCACTATCCCTTTAATTGACATGCCTTCACTCCGAGATATTCTGAACCCACTATGATATTAAGCATATTCCCAAAGGAGTAATACAGGTACCTGGCAAAGGAAGAAGGTTACAATGTATACAACAAAATGCTGAAGATAGTTTCCACTATGATGTTAGGTGTGCATACAGGTAGAAGAGAGAAAGTGGAAGTTTTAATTCCTGAACAATGCAGTGGCACGAAACCTCTTCTCTACTAGACTACGGGATACAGTAAAAGCTCTCACTTTCTCTTACTCTCTCTCTTACACGCGCATACACACACACACACACGCACACGCACACACACACGCACACACACACACACACACACACACACACACACACACACACACACACACACACACACACACACACACACACACACATCCTCTTGCTAACAGACATAATTGCATTCCTTTCACTACACAGTCCATGGAGTGATCAAATCAAATAACATTTTATTTGTCACATGCGCCGAATACAACAGTGAAATGCTTACTTTACAAGCCCTTAACCAAAAATGCAGTTAAGAAAAAATACAAAATAACAGTAACAAATAATTAAAGTGCAGCAGTAAAATTACAATAGCAAGGATATATACAGGGGGTACCGGTACAGAGTCAATGTGCGTGTGGCATCGGTTAGTCGAGGTAATTGAGGTAATATGTACAGTACCGTTCAAAAGTTTGGGATCACTTAGAAATGTCCTTGTTTTTGAAATAAAAGCCTTTTTTTTGTCCATTAAAATAACATCAAGTTGATCAGAAATACAGTGTAGACATTGTTAATGTCGTAAATAACTATTGTAGCTGGAAACGGCTGATTTTTACTGGAATATCTACATAGGCGTACAGAGGTCTATTATCAGCAACCATCACTCCTGTGTTCCAATGGCACGTTGTGTTAGCTAATACATTTTGTCATTTTAAAAGGCTAATTGATCATTAGAAAACCCTTTTGCAATTATGTTAGCACAACTGAAAACTGTTGTCCTGCTTAAAGAAGCAATAAAACTGTCCTTCTTTATACTAGTTGAGTGTCTGGAGCGTCAGGATTTGTGGGTTCGATTACAGGCTCAAAATGTCCAGAAATAAAGTATTTTTTCTGAAACTCATCAGTCTATTCTTGTTCTGAGAAATGAAGGCTATTCCATGCGAGAAATTGCCAAGAAACTGAAGAGCTCGTGCAACGCTGTGTACTACTCCATTCACAGAACAGAGCAAACTGTCTCTAACCAGAATATAAATCATCTGCAATATATTCTGTTCTTATGAAAGACACATTAAATCTTCCTTCACGCACAAGGTGACGAGATAGAAAACACTTCCAAAATGTTGCCATGCTGCCATCAGAACAAAGACTAACTAAATAGCACTGCACAGCTCTCTGAACAAAGATTTGAGAATTCTTTCCAATAATCATTGCCAGCTTCCAATTGGCTCATTTATTCCCCATCCTCTCTTCTGTAACTATTCCCCAGGTCGTTGCTGTGAATATGTGTTCTCAGTTAATTTACCTGGTAAAATAAGGGTTAAATAAACAATAAAATAAATATAAATATTCTGAGAGAGAGAGAGAGAGAGAGAGAGAGAGAGAGAGAGAGAGAGAGAGAGAGAGAGAGAGAGAGAGAGAGAGAGAGAGAGAGAGAGAGAGAGAGAGAGAGAGAGAGAGAGAGAGAGAGAGAGAGATGTTCTTATTAACCACAGGGCTAGGGTCATAGAGTGTGCCCTTATAATTTGGTGTGTTGAAAAGGTTATGTGATACGAGTGGTAGGGTGGACATAGAGACGGATAAGAGGGAAAATAAACCAAGGATACCGGTTGTGAAGATGGAGGACCCAAAATTGGTACTGACACACTCTTGCTGAGGCTATTGTGCAGACGACCTAAGTGAAAGAGTTCCTCGTAAATTCCCAGAGGTCAAACTAGACAATCAAAGACACTGTGAGAAAATCCAAGATGAGTGCTTAGATAGCAGATCAGTATAATACAATTGGGACATGAACACACTGGATAACAACTGTCAATCACTGGCAAACCCATAAGCCAAACACATCACAACATTACAATTAAAAACACCCAAGTCTTCCCACTGACTTTATGTACCAGTGGAATATGTTCAGTTTAATATGCTCGCCTCAGTTTCTATAGACATAGCTATTGATGTTAAAATGTCTCATAGAATTGACACACTATAACTTCACTGTCATTTCCCCCTTCGTATAGACTTTAAAACGGCCAATCTGCTGTTGCGATATCCATTTTTGGACATTCATTAATCATTTGTACCCATTGATTCTATAAATATAACCTATAAAACCTATACATAACTGTCATTCGGTAATCAGAATCCAAAATAAAAGTAAATGTAAACACTGTATAGCCTCAAAACATGGTGAAAATGATACTTTTGATATCATGGATGGTCAGTTTTGGCATCCATATATGAATTTGAGTGGTTACTTTTCTCCAGCCTCATCCCTCAGCTTTTTACCGAAACAGTGGGGGTATGCTTTTTTATTGTTTCAACAGCAGATAACCCCTATAAGAGGTGACTGGGGCTCTTATTTGACCCTGGTTTCACTGTGTCAGGGGTTTAAAATGACACATTCTCCACAGTGTCAGGAGCACAGACGTACTGGTATTTCCCACCATGCTCACATAAGGACTTAATACACCCCAGCAGTTACACAAACTAAGCCAAATCTATGCAAAAGTACTTTTATTGTTGTTATTGTTAAGTTGTTGATTAGAAAAACCACAGTGGGTAGCCGATTATTACAACTTTCGAAATGCCATAAATGCTACACATTTTATTAATGCTAAATGCAGTGGTGTAAAGTACTTAAGTAAAAATACTTTCAAGTACTACTTAAGAAGTTTTGTTTGGTATCTGTACTTTACTTTACACATTTTTTTTTGACTACTTTTACTTCACTACATTCATAAATAAAATAATGTACTTTTTACTCCATACATTTTCCCTGACACCTAAAAGTACTTATTTATACTTTTACTTTTGTTACTTCAGTACATTTTATCAATTACATTTACTTTTGATACTTAAGTATATTTTAAATCAAATAAAATCAAAAGTAGTATTTTACTGGGTTAAATTCACTTTTACTTGGGTAATTTTCTATTAACGTATCTTTATGTCAATTTGGTACTTTTTCCAACACTGGCTAAATGTACCCGAATTTTATTTACCAACGTAATAAGCTCGAATGTATTGTAGCCTATTCTACACTGTACAAAAATCACAAGAGCATCCCAGTCCTGGCATGCGTCCCCAGCTGTTCCTATTTCAAAGGTGGGTGGGGTCTACACTTCAACTCTCATTCCCTGGTTTTTAATACCTGCACGAGCCTCCGCTCCTTCATTCCATGACAAAATAATTGTTGAGACCAGGCTTAACAACTGCACAACATAAAAGGATCTCATTGTTCCCTGCTTGGTGACTTTGGAGAGGCTTGGATACCACTGCTTTTGCACAGACATTTTGTGAGTCACAGCGGGAGTTTTGTGTGTGTGGAAGTCGCATTTACCGCAGTACCTGTTCCATTCCGACGGCCGAGGTTCTGTCCTACCCAGCACCGTCGCCAGGTGAGTTAGCGAATCCCAGGGTTGGTACGTGTGGGCGGTGTCCAAGGAATCTGTTATCTGCAATGATGCTGAAAATGTAATGGAGAGAGTGCGTTTGTGTCATTTGTCAGTATTCACTGAGTCTGACTCCGTCTCTATAGGCCAGTGTATATTTAAAATAAGAAAACAAACATGTGTTTTGTTTTGCTACTCGTCTATGGCTAATAAATAGTTTGGTTAACCAGGCAACATGACCCAGTGAGGAAATGCCTGTCTGATCCTTCATTAGTGCCGCTGTGTGATTTTTTTTTTTTTAGGTGTTCTAATGTCGTTTCTGATTTTGCCACCATAGGGTAGTAATAAGAGTTGCCAAAATGCAGTCTAGACCTGAGGTGTAGCTCATTTATACAGAGCCATACACTCTTAGAAAAAAAGGTGCTATGTAGAACCTAAGGTGGTTCTTTGGCTGTCCCCCACACCTTTGTTCCAGGTAGAACCCTTTCCACAGAGGGTTCTACTTGGAACCCAAAAGGGTTCTCCTATGGAGACAGCCGAAGAACCCCTTTGGAACCCTTTTTTCTAAGAGTGTATTATGAAAGTCAAACTTAATTGATATGACATGTTTTATAGTAGTAGAAATAGTAGCAGTAGTTGCTGGTAGACTATATCTGTTTATGCTGGACTAGATGGTTGTCTTTTGGAGAGTTCCTGGGGATGTTGAGGAATTAGAAAAATCTGTATTTGCCAATCTGATTTGATGAAATGCTATTATTAAATTGAAACATATACCTTAAACAACACTTGGCTTACACTATATTATTTAGTAGGAATGCAATATTTCAAAACGACCATCAAACAGGATAATATACAACAACCCAACATCTCAAAATGCCTTCTTTACCATCTGGTAACCAACTCAACATTGTGTACTGTAGAGTGAGACTATGTGGAGGGTGCTGACTGGCTGTATTTGCTTGGTGCACAGTGGCTGCCTGGAGGTGAGGAGGTTAGGAGGCAGGAGAAACTGCTAACAGTAGCAAAGTCCACATCTGCTTCCAATTGAGAAAGAACAAGAAGCTGCTGTGTCTTAATCTGAATATGGGCTCAAGCTGTCACTCAACTCCCTATCAGCCACATAACTGCTCTCTTCACTCATTCCCGAAGGTGTCGCTCACTTTCCCGGTCTCTCCCTCCCTCTCTCCCCATTCCTCTCCCACCTCTCTCTCCCCTCTACCTTGTCACTTCCTCCTTTGCTTTCTATCAGCCTCCCCCTTGTGCCTGAGCTCCCTGTCAAACTCAAACTGTGAAGAATGTTTTAACTGTCAGGACTTAATCTCTTGGACATCCTTCGGGTTAAGCAGATTTTTCTATGTAGAGCATAAACAGATATCCCATAGAGAAATGTGGGCCTACAGCTAACTCGCAGCATGCCCACTCTCTCCCTCCATATCCCCCTCCTTATTTCCCCCCTCTCATCTCCCCTAGCCCCAGGTAGACGTTGCTCTTAGGCACAGATCTAGGGATAGCTCAGTCCTCACAAATCCTGATCTTGATGATTACAGGGAAAACGCAAACAATGACCTTCATTTGTTTTATTTTTTGGGCAACCCATCTGGCTTATCCATTCCTCCTTCTATGTGGCTTATTCTGGAGCTGGTTCACTTACCTTCTCGCCTCTCTTCCCCAGTTTCTGCCTCCCCGACGAGGCTCTGCATGGTCTGGTAGCAGTGCTAAACCTGAAAAGAGGAAGTCCTTTTGTAGCTACACCATGCATGTCCCAACAACAGGGGTTCTGCTGCTACTGTGCTTTACTTCCTCGGAGAAGCCACTCCGCTCCATTCAATACAGCTCTGCCTGTGAATTCACTGTGACTCACTAATATGGATACTGTGTGTTAGCGCTAATGGTAGTGTATTACTGTTACCCCCACCCCTTTCTCCGTTCCGGATCTCTTATTCAGTGTGTCTGTGTCTCCGTTTGTTTGTATTGCGAGATAGTCACCTGTTTCTCAGGTACAGGGTTCTCACACCCCTCTTGCTTCCGCAAACACTGCAGGAGATAGCAAGAGGTTGCCCAAAGACAAGAGTGACGTCCAACCAGACATCGAGTGCTTGTCTAACAGCTATGCAGTAGCTTTAGTTTTTGAAATTGCATTAAGAGTTGAGTGGTGTGTCTCTGAAAATAAATGGCAGAGAATAAGACACCTGTGTTTTCTATCAAGTAGGAAACCAGAATAAAAGTAATGTGCACTTCCAGGGAGCCTCAACCCACACAGTAGAACTGATAGTTCCCTGTGAACTCAGGGCATATGGGGGCCGGTGTAAGGGAAGTATGGAAGTTGCATTAGTGGCATTGCTCCCCAAGGGTGAGCACTGACATCTAAGCCTGTTATTTTGGGCTCGTTATTTTGAAAGGTTTCACAGAAGAGCTATAGAAAGCTGCAGAAAGAATGTACAGTTGATGTCAGAAGTTTACCTACACTTAGATTGGAGTCATTCAAACTCGCTTTACAATCACTGCACATGTCTTGTTAACAAACTGTAGTTTTGGCAAGTCGGTTAGGACATCTACTTTGTGCATGACACAAGTCATTTTTCCAACAATTGTTTACAGACAGATTATTTAACTTATAATTCACTGTATCACAATCCCAGTGGGTCAGAAGTTTACATACACTAAGTTGACTGTGCCTTTAAACAGCTTGGAAAAGACCAGAAAATGATGTCATGGCCTTCAGAAGCTTCTGATAGGTTAATAGACATAATTTGAGTCAATTGGAGGTGTACCTGTGGATGTATTTCAAGGCTTACCTTCAAACTCGGTGCCTCTTTGCTTGGCATCATGGAAAAATCAAAAGAAATCAGCCAAGACCTCAGAAAAAATCTGGTTCATCCTTGGAAACAATTTCCAAACGCCAGAAGATTTTTGGAGAAATGTCCTCTGGTTTGATGAAACAAAAATAGAACTGTTTGGCCAAAATGACCATCGTTATGTTAGGAGGAAATCCTGTAGAAAATTTGTGGGCAGAACTGAAAAAGTGCCTGCGAGCAAGGAGGCCTACAAAACCTGACTCAGTTACATCAGCTCTGTCAGGAGGAATGTGTCAATATTCACCCAACTTACAGTGGGAAGCTTGTGGAAGACTACCTGAAACATTTGACCCAAGTTTCATTTCACATTTCACATTCTTAAAATAAAGTGGTGATCCTAACTGACCTAAGACAGGGAATTTTTACTAGAATTAAATGTGAGGAATTATGAAAAACTGAGTTTAAATGTATTTGGCTGAGGTGTATGTAAACTTCCAACTTCAACTGTACATATCTTCTTCCATGCTACTTTAGCTACTCCCATGTGATGAAGAATCGTATGCAAAGTTCAATCTGTTCATTTTCATACCTACACTGAACAAAAATACAAACACAACATTTTCCATACGCACAAGTGTATTTCTCTCAAATGTTGTGCACAAATATGTTTACATACCTGTTAGTAAAAGGACAATCTCAAATCTGCAGTTTTGTCACATAACACAATGCCACGAATGTCTCAAATTGAGGGAGCTTGCAATTTGCATGCTGACTGCAGGAATGTCCACCAGAGCTGTTGCCAGATAATTTAATGTTCATTTCTCTGCCATAAACCGCCTCCAACGTCATTGTAGAGAGTTTGGCAGTACATCCAACCGGCCTCACACCTGCAGACCATGTGCATGGCGTCGTGTCGGCGAGTGGTTTTCTGATGTCAACGTTGTGAACCAGAGTGCCCAATAGTGGTGGTGGGGTTATGGTACAGATAGGCATAAGCTACAGACAACACACACAATTGCATTTTTTCGATAGCAATTTGAACGTACAAAAATACCGTAATGAAAGCCCATTATGAGGTACATTTTTTTAAAACAGACGCATATCTGTATTCCCAGTCATATGAAATCCATAGATCCGGGCCTAATTAATTCATTTCAATTGATTGATTTCTTCATATGAACTGTAACTCAGTAAAATCTTTGAAATTGTTGCATGTTGTGTTTATATTTTCATTCAGTATAGTAGGCTAGGTCTTCCTTTTCTTTTGTCAATTGTGCTATAATTGCTTGATTACTGCTCCAGTATTTAGCATCCACAACTTATACCATTATATAATGTCGAATTATCAGTCCATTCAGTGCAGTGGATTAACAGGGGAATAGTAAAGTGCACTGAATGTTTTTCTTAATGCATAATTAAGAAAGAGACTGCTGTATTTGTTGTGGTGTGACCTGTGAGAATAGGGGGCCTGGTAGTATGGGCACTGCTGTGTTAGTTAGGCAGTAGTGGGGCACACTTCGGCATCTTTGTACCTGCACACATGTACTTACAGAAGGAGGCTACTGAAACACACTTCTAGAGTTCTGCACTGGATCAAGATCACAATGCATAAGGGTCTCTCTCAGCTGGATGTGGGCTCTTAGCGAGGTCCTGATCTCTCCATCTTCGTGTCTGTCTTAATAAACCTCTGTCTGTCTACCCCTTAATTTGCTCAAACTAAATCAAATAAAATTTTATTTGTCACATGCGCCGAATACAGGTGTAGACCATACAGTGAAATGCTTACTAAACCAACAATGCAGTCAAGTAAAAATTTGAAAAATAACAAATTATTAAAGAGCATCAGAAATAACAGAAGAGAGGCTATTTACAGGGGGTTAGTCAAGATAATATGTACACTACTGTTCAAAAGTTTGGGGTCACTTAGAAATATCCTTGTTTTTGAAAGAAAAACAAATGTTTTGATTTGATTAGCTGTTCAGGAGTCTTATGGCTTGGGGGTAGAAGCTGTTAAGAAGCCTTTTGGACCTAGACTTGGCGCTCCGGTACCGCTTGCACATTTATTCACATTTATTTATATAGCCTTTCGTACATCAGCTGATATCTCAAAATGCTGTACAGAAACCCAGCCTAAAACCCCAAACAGAAAGCAATGCAGGTGTAGAAGCACGGTGGCTAGGAAAAACTCCCTAGAAAGGCCAAAACCTAGGAAGAAACCTAGAGAGGAACCAGGCTATGTGGGGTGGCCAGTCCTCTTCTGGCTGTGCCGGGTGGAGATTATAACAGAACAGGGACAAGATGTTCAAATGTTCATAAATGACCAGCATGGTCAAATAATAATAATCACAGGCAAAACAGTTGAAACTGGAGCAGCAGCACGGCCAGGTGGACTTGGGACAGCAAGGAGTCATCATGTCAGGTAGTCCTGAGGCATGGTCCTAGGGCTCAGGTCCTCCGAGAGAGAGAAAGAAAGAAAGAGAGAAAGAAAGAATTAGAGAGAGCATACTTAAATTTACACAGGACACTGGATAGGACAGGAGAAGTACTCCAGATATAACAAACTGACCCTAGCACCCCGACACAAACTACTGCAGCATAAATACTGGAGGCTGAGACAGGAGGGGTCAGGAGACACTGTGGCCCCATCCGATGACACCCCTGGACAGGGCCAAACAGGAAGGATATAACCCTACCCACTTTGCCAAAGCACAGCCCACACACCACTAGAGGGTATCTTCAACCACCAACTTACCATCCTGAGAAAAGGCTGAGTACAGCCCACAAAGATCTCCGCCACGGCACAACCCAAGGGGGGGGCGCCAACCCAGACAGGAAGATCACATCAGTGACTCAACCCACTCAAGTGACGCACCCCTCCTAGGGACGGTATAAAAGAGCCATAGTAAGCCAGTGACTCAGCCCCTGTAATAGGGTTAGAGGCAGAGAATCCCAGTGGAAATAGGGGAACCGGCCAGGCAGAGACAGCAAGGGCGGTTCGTTGCTCCAGAGCCTTTCCGTTCACCTTCACACTCCTGGGCCAGACTACACTCAATCATATGACCCACTGAAGAGATGAGTCTTCAGTAAAGACTTAAAGGTTGAGACCGAGTTTGCGTCTCTCACATGGGTAGGCAGACCATTCCATAAAAATGGAGCTCTATAAGAGAAAGCCCTGCCTCCAGCTGTTTGCTTAGAAATTCTAGGTACAATTAGGAGGCCTGCGTCTTGTGACCGTAGCGTACGTGTAGGTATGTACAGCAGGACCAAATCAGAGAGATAGGTAGGAGCAAGCCCATGTAATGCTTTGTAGGTTAGCAATAAAACCTTGAAATCAGCCCTTGCCTTGACAGGAAGCCAGTGTAGGGAGGCTAGCACTGGAGTAATATGATCACATTTTTTGGTTCTAGTCAGGATTCTAAGCAGCCGTATTTAGCACTAACTGAAGTTTATTTAGTGCTTTATCCGGGTAGCCGGAAAGTAGAGCATTGCAGTAGTCTAACCTAGAAGTGACAAAAGCATGGATACATTTTTCTGCATAATTTTTGGACAGAAAGTTTCTGATTTTTGCAATGTTACGTAGATGGAAAAAAGCTGTCCTTGAAACAGTCTTGATATGTTCTTCAAAAGAGAGATCAGGGTCCAGAGTAACGCAGAGTAACTTCACAGTTTTATTTGAGACGACTGTAAAACCATTAAGATTGATTGTCAGATTCAACAGAAGATCTCTTTGTTTCTTGGGACCTAGAACAAGCATCTCTGTTTTGTCCGAGTTTAAAAGTAGAAAGTTTGCAGCCATCCACTTCCTTATATCTGAAACACATGCTTCTAGCGAGGGCAATTTTGGGGCTTCACCATGTTTCATTGAAATGTACTGCTGTGTACATCCGCATAGCAGTGAAAGTTAACATTATGTTTTCGAATGACATC
Organism: Oncorhynchus mykiss; assembly: GCF_013265735.2. NCBI lineage: Eukaryota > Metazoa > Chordata > Actinopteri > Salmoniformes > Salmonidae > Oncorhynchus > Oncorhynchus mykiss. Next base: position 36,946,353 of record NC_048581.1, on the reverse strand, counting down.
CCCAAGAGGTAAAATATATAGTGAAAACAATAGTGGTCCTAAAACAGAACTTTGAGGAACACCGAAATTTACAGTTGATTTGTCAGAGGACAAACCATTCACAGAGACAAACTGATATCTTTCCGACAGATAAGATCTAAACCAGGCCAGATCTTGTCCGTGTAGACCAATTTGGGTTTCCAATCTCTCCAAAAGAATGTGGTGATCGATGGTATCAAAAGCAGCACTAAGGTCTAGGAGCATATGGACAGATGCAGAGCCTCGGTCTGATGTGATTAAAAGGTAATTTACCACCTTCACAAGTGCAGTCTCAGTGCTATGATGGGATCTAAAACCAGACTGAAGCATTTTGTATACATTGTTTGTCTTCAGGCTGTGCAACTGCCTTTTCAAATTTTTTTTGAGAGGAATGGAAGATTCGATATAGGCCGATAGTTTATATTTTCTGGGTCAAGGTTTGGCTTTTTCAAGAGAGGCTTTATTACTGCCACTTTTAGTGAGTTTGGTACACATCCAGTGGATAGAGAGCCGTTTATTATGTTCAACATAGGTGGGCCAAGCACAGGAAGCAACTCTTTCAGTAGTTTAGTTGGAATAGGGTCCAATATGCAGCTTGAAGGTTTAGAGGCCATGATTATTTTCATCATTCTGTCAAGAGATATAGTACTAAAACACTTGAGTGTCTCTCTTGATCCTAGGTCCTGGTAGAGTTGTGCAGCTTTGAAGGAATACGCAGATTTAAAGAGGAGTCCGTAATTTGCTTTCTAATAATCATTATCTTTTCCTCAAAGAAGTTCATGAATTTATTACTGCTGAAGTGAAAGCCATCCTCTCTTGGGGAATGCTGCTTTTTAGTTAGCTTTCAACAGTATCAAAAGGGAATTTAGGATTGTTCTTATTTTCCTCAATTAAGTTGGAAAAATAGGATGATCGAGCAGCAGTAAGGGCTCTTCGATACTGCACGGTACTGTCTTTCCAAGCTAGTCGGAAGACTTCCAGTTTGGTGTGGCGCCATTTCCTTTCCAATTTTCTGGAAGCTTGCTTCAGAGCTCGGGCATTTTCTGTATACCAGGGAGCTAGTTTCTCATGAGAAATGTTTTTAGTTTTTAGGGGTGCAACTACATCTATGGTATTGCGCAAGGTTAAATTGAGTTCCTCAGTTAGGTGGTTAACTGATTTTTGTCCTCTGGCGTCCTTGGGTAGACAGAGGGAGTCTGGAAGGACATCAAGGAAGCTTTGTGTTGTCTGTGAATTTATAGGACCACTTTTGGTTGGGGATTATTTGTTGCAATTGCAAACGTAATAAAATGGTGGTCCGATAGTCCAGGATTATGAAGAAAAACATTAAGATCCACAACATTTATTCCATGGGACAAAACTAGGTCCAGAGTATGACTGTGACAGTGAGTAGGTCCAGAGACATGTTGGACAAAACCCACTGAGTCGATGATGGCTCCGAAAGCCTTTTGGAGTGGGCCTGTGGACTACCCTCTGTAGAGCCTTGTGGTCGGAGGCCGAGCAGTTGCCATACCAGGCAGTGATGCAACCATGCTCTCGATTGTGCAGCTGTAGAACTTTTTGAGGATCTGAGGTCCCATGACAAATCATTTCAGTCTCCTGTGGGGGAATAGGCTTTGTCGTACTCTGTCGGGTCCTCTTCACGACTGTCAATTGGTGACAGATTTTTGTGGAAACATTCTACATTTCGTGCAAATATTCAGCACCTCATCTGTAGCCAAATAAACTGCATGCTTTCTCGACAAGTCGTAGTGGGAGGACCACACAACATATCATCAAGTTTAATCGATATGATGGTTAAATCAATATTTGTGCATAAAAGCATTTCCACCAACATTTCTCGCATAATTAATTTTACCGACACAAAAAGATCCCACCTTGTCTAGCGTCTTTTTGTTTTGTTGACATTTGAAAAAATTAAGAGTAGGATGGAAACCTGATTACTTTCCATCTCACTTTATTTTGCTGTATCCCTCTTTTCTTTATATCAATCTCTTGCTATCTATGAACTTAGTATGTTGGCTTTGACATCCATTTTCATATCAGAGAGCTTGCCGGCTCATGTCAATTGGCATTGGTTTAATGTTTCCTTCACTCAAACTTCACTGCCAAGTAGGAAAAGCACATGGCACATTTGTCTTTGATGTGATGTCTGTCTACGCTCTCTGAAGAAGTTGTTCCCATTAGGCATTCACAAATTGACCAAAATGAGGCCAATGAATGACTACTATTCAAGGTACAATTATCTGAGCGATAACAATACATTTCACCTGGACACCTCTCTCAGGACTGAAGAAGAGAAGTTTATTTTATAATGCTTGTTTTGAATTGACAGCATGCCTTTCGCACATTAGTCCTGTGTGCAGCCGTCTATTAGGATAGGAATTACTCCTCTGTACCTCCGCCATCTGATTGGTGTCAAGGTTTTTGTCGCAGGAATGTGCTGGTGGTAAAGTACTCTCGATGACCTGTTTTGTTCTGTGTTCTCTCGTTGCGGTGCAGTGTGAAGCCTGCCTAAACTCAGCACCGAGAGGTCCGGCTCCCAGACCAGCACCCTGAACATGAGACAGCTGTGTGTCTGTGTGTCTGTCCTGCTAGCCTTGGCCACCATGGCTGTGGCTAGGCCTAAAGAAGGTTAGCCGAGTCCAACTGTGAAGTAATAAAAAGGCCATGAATGGATTGCAGTTCAGCCCACATTCAATTGCTTCTTGCATTTTTATATTTTATTCCAAGAATACATCGAAATGAGAACTGGCGTTGCAAGGAAGTTAATGAAATTAATACAAAACTACTGTTTAATTGTCTGCTTATGCCGTAGCTAATGTGATATTCATGATTTCCCACTCTGGCTTCACACATTCTCACTTCGCCTAAACCAGGACCGGAGCAGAAGTGCAAGTCTGGCCCAGTGGACCTCATGTTCATTATTGACAGCTCTCGAAGTGTGCGGCCCCACGAGTTTGAGTCCATGCGCAAGTTCATGATTGACATCATCCACACGCTGGACATGGAGGCGAATGCCACCCGAGTGGGCGTGGTGCAGTACTCCAGCCAGGTCCACAACCTCTTATCAACTTCACAATTTATCCTTTTGTTTATACACATTAGTGAAGAACTATGCTTGGAAAGGGAAGATCATTCTTGATGAATTCTTAGCTTGGCTTCCCTTTCCAGTTGTAGTTCTTGTAAAGGCTAAATACCACTGGTGAAGACTCAGTTGCACCTAAATAGAGATAGCTAGACATGCAAACCCTGCATATGAAGAGGTGACTGATGCTTTGCATATTTCTATGACTCTAGGTCCAGAACGAATTCTCTCTCAAGACCCATAGCAAGCTGCAGGGCATGGTGAAAGGCATCAATGAGATCGTCCCCCTGGCGCAGGGCACCATGACGGGCCTGGCCATCAAGTACGTCATGAACCATGCCTTCACGGCAGCCGAGGGCGACCGACCCAAGGTGCCCAATGTGGCCGTCATCGTAACGGACGGGCGGCCCCAGGACCGCGTGGCGGAGGTAGCAGCCGAGGCTCGAGACAAGGGAATCGAGATCTATGCGGTGGGCGTTGCTCGGGCGGATATGACCTCGCTGCGTGCTATGGCGTCGCCGCCCATCGAGGACCATGTCTTCCTGGTGGAGTCTTTTGACCTGATCTACCAGTTTGGCCTGCAGTTCCAGGACAAGCTCTGCGGTGGGTTGGGTCGATAAGTGATATTATCGAATTATTGTCAAAAGTTTGGACACACCTACTCATTCAAGGGTTTTTCTTTATTTTTTACTATTTTCTACATTGTAGAAAAATTGCGAAAAAATCAAAACCATGAAATAAATCAAAATATATTTTAGATTTTAGATTCTTCAAAGCAGCCACCCTTTAGCTTGATGACAGCTTTGCACACTCTTGGCATTCTCTCAACCAGCTTCATGAGGAATGCTTTTCCAACAGTCTTGAAGGCTCTCCCACATGCTGGGCATTTGTTGGCTGCGTTTCCTTCACTCAACAGTCAAACTCATCCCAAACCATCTAAATTGGGTTGAGCTCGGGTGATTGTGGAGGCCAGGTCATCTGATGCAGCACTCCATCACTCTCCTTCTTGGTCAAATAGCCCTTACACAGCCTGGAGGGGTGTTGGATCATTGTCCTGTTGAAAAACAAATGATACTAAGTCCAAACCAGACGGAATGGCGTATCGCTGCAGAATGCTGTAGTAGCCATGCTGGTTAAGTGTGCCTTGCATTCTAAATAAATCACAGACAGTGTCACCAGCAAAGCACCCCCACGCCATCACACCTTCTCCGCCATGCTTCACGGTGGGAACCACATATGCGGAGATCATCCGTTCATCTACTCTGCATCTCACAAAGACACGGTGGTTGGAATAAAAAATCTCAAATTTGGACTCATTAGATCAAAGGACAAATTTTCCATTGCTCGTGTTTCTTGGCCCAAACAAGTATCTTCTTCTTCTTGGTGTTCCTTAGTATTGGTTTTATTGCAGCAATTCGACCATGAAGGCCTGATTCACGCGGTCTCCTCTGATCAGTTGATGTTGAGATGTGTCTGTTACTTGAACTCTGAAGAATTAATTTGGGCTGCAATATGAGGTGAGCTGTTCTTGCAATAATATAGACTTAGCCCTATTTGGTAAAAGACCATCTTCTGTATACCACCCCTACCTTGTCACAACACATCTGATTGGCTCAAACACATTAAGATGGAAAGAAATTCCACAAGGCACACCTGTTAATTTAAATGCATTCCAGGTGACTACCTCCTGAAGCTGGTTGGGAAAATGCCAATAGTGTGCAATGCTGTCGCAAAGGGTGGCTACTTTGAAGAATCTGAAATATAAAATATATTTTGATTTGTTTAAAAAAAATTATATTACGACATGATTCCATGTGTTGTTTTGATGTCTTCACTATTATTCTATAATGTAGAAAATAGTAAAAAAATAAAATAAACCTTGAATGAGTAGGTGTGACCAAACTTTTGACTGGTACTGTGTATGTTCAGCGATAAGTGCAATATAAGCAATTATCAACATTACTCAGTTTCCATGATAAATCAAAGTTATTGTTCCAACCATAGTATCCAACTTTACAAATCCCACTTTATGGTTGCTGAAGTGTGTCAAGATCGCCAGTGTCCACAAAGGTTTGTATTCGTACTTGAGTCTTTCAAAGCTTGTAAAATGTTCCCGAGTGGCGCAGCAGTCTAAGGCATTGCATCTCAGTGCTAGAGGCGTCACTACAGACCCTGGTTCGAATCCAGGCTGTATCACAACTGGCCGTGATTGGGAGTCTCATAGGGCGGTGCACAATTGACCCAGCGTTGTTAGGGTTTGTATGGGGTAGGCCATCATTGTAAATAAGATTTTGTTCTTTATTTAACTAGGTAAGTCAGTTATGGTTAAATAAAAAATATACTCAAGTCAGAATAAAGCTCTGTGGGATTTTTAGCTCTTGCTATTAGTTGCATCCTTGGCAGCACAATATCAAGCATCTAATTCTCACAAGAGCATCACTAGCTTTTGGGAACTTTCCTTATACAGTGGGGCAAAAAAGTATTTAATCAGCCACCAATTGTGCAAGTTCTCCCACTTAAAAAGATGAGAGTCCTGTAATTTTCATCACATTGGATTTTTAATGAATTCATTTGCAAATTATGGTGGAAAATAAGTATTTGGTCAATAACAAAAGTTTATCTCAATACTTTGTCATTGCCAACAAAGGGTATATAACAGAGGTTAAATGTTTTCTGTAAGTCTTCACAAGGTTTTCACACACTGTTGCTGGTATTTTGGCCCATTCCTCCATGCAGATCTCCTCTAGAGCAGTGATGTTTTGGGGCTGTTGCTGGGCAACACGGACTTTCAACTCCAAACTCCAAAGATTTTCTATGGGGTTGAGATCTGGAGACTGGCTAGGCCACTCCAGGACCTTGAAATGCTTCTTACGAAGCCACTCCTTCATTCACTCAATCTCACGATACATGGCCCCATTCATTCTTTCCTTTACACGGATCAGTGGTCCTGGCCCCTTTGTAGAAAAACAGCCCCAAAGCATGATGTTTCCACCCCCATGTTTCACAGTAGGTATGGTGTTCTTTGGATGCAACTCAGCATTCTTTGTCCTCCAAACACGACGAGTTGAGTTTTTACCAAAAAGTTATATTTTGGTTTCATCTGACCATATGACATTCTCCCAATCTTCTTCTGGATCATCCAAATGCTCTCTAGCAAACTTCAGACGGGCCTGGACATATACTGGCTTAATTAAGCAAGGGCACATGTCTGGCACTGCAGGATTTGAGTCCCTGGCGGCGTAGTGTGTTACTGATGGTAGGCGTTGTTGCTTTGGTCCCAGCTCTCTGCAGGTCATTCACTAGGTCCCCCCGTGTGGTTCTGGGATTTTTGCTCACCGTTCTTGTGATCATTTTGACCCCAAGGGGTGAGATCTTGCGTGGAGCCCCAGATTGAGGGAGATTATCAGTGGTCTTGTATGGTTTCCATTTCCTAATAATTCTTCCCACAGTTGATTTCTTCAAACCAAGCTGCTTACCTATTGCAGGTTCAGTCTTCCCAGCCTGGTGCAGGTCTACAATTTTGTTTCTGGTGTCCTTTGACAGCTCTTTGGTCTTGGCCATAGTGGAGTTTGGAGTGTGACTGTTTGAGGTTGTGGACAGGTGTCTTTTATACTGATAACAAGTTCGAACAGGTGCCATTAATACAGGTAACGAGTGGAGGACAGAGGAGCCTCTTAAATAAGAAGTTACAGGTCTGTGAGAGCCAGAGATCTTGCTTGTTTGTAGGTGACCAAATACTTATTTTCCACCATAATTTGCAAAGAAATTCATTAAAAATCCTACAATGTGATTTTCTGGATTTTTTCTCTCTCATTTTGTCTGTCATAGTTGAGGTGTACCTATGATGAAAATTACAGGACTCTCATCTTTTTAAGAGGGAGAACTTGCACAATTGGTGGCTGACTAAATACTTTTTTGCCCCACTGTATTTCCTAATGCCAATATGATGAGAGTGATTAAATGTTGAATTGTTGCTTGTCTGCTGGGGTTCCAGGGATGGATCTGTGCCTGGAGTCTGACCATGGCTGTGAGCACCTCTGTGAGAGCTCCCCTCGTTCTTTCCACTGCCTGTGTCTGCCAGGGTACACTCTCAACGAGGATGGCAATACCTGTAAAGGTATAGGCTGTCAATGGGGCTAGCAATGAGCCAACTTAATCATTTTGTATTATTATTAATTAACTATACACTGAAAATACCTAATATTGAGTTGCACTCCTCCCACACACACACACTTTTGCCCTCAGAACAGCCTACATTTTGGGAGGCATAGACTCTACAAGGTGTCAAGTGTTCCACAGGGATTCTGGCCTATGTTGACTCCAATGCTTCTCACAGTTGAGTCAAGTTGGCTGGATATCCTTTGGGTGGTGGACCATTCTTCATACACGCAGGAAACTGTTGAGCAACCCAGCAGCATTGCAGTTCTTGACACAAACCAGTGCGCCTGGCACCTCCCTGTTCAATTGCACTTAAATATTTTGTCTTGCCCATTCACCCTTTGAAAGGCACACATACTCAATCCATGTCTCAATTGTCTCAAGACTTAAAAATCCTTCTTTAACCTGTCTCCTCCCCTTCAGCTTCAATGTTTGAAGTGGATTTAACAAGTGACATCAATAAGGTATCAGACTGACCAGGTGAAAGCTATGTCATGGAAAGAGCAGGTGTTCTTAATATTTTGTATACTCAGTATATATGTCAGTCAAGTGCATGTAACTGGGTAAGCTGTAACTGGGTCTGGTTCTTGTATATATCAATGGGAAATTATCAATGTGAGCATGTAGGATAGGTCAAGTTAAGTTTCAGCAGTTACTAACTTAACAGCAACCGTGATTTTTGTCTCTTTGTATGATACAGCCATAGACCCGTGTGCTGGGGGGAAGCATGACTGTGAGCAGATCTGTATCCCCTCCCCTGGAGCTTTCACCTGCGGCTGCAACACCGGCTACACCCTCAACGACGACAAGAAGACCTGCACAAGTTAGCGACGCCATCGGCAGGCCAAACAATACAATGCACTAAAAGCAACATCCTGATGGAGATACAGTGCCTTGCGAAAGTATTCGGCCCCCTTGAACTTTGCGACCTTTTGCCACATTTCAGGCTTCAAACATAAAGATATAAAACTGTTTTTTTTTGTGAAGAATCAACAACAAGTGGGACACAATCATGAAGTGGAACGACATTTATTGGATATTTCAAACTTTTTTAACAAATCAAAAACTGAAAAATTGGGCGTGCTAAATTATTCAGCCCCTTTACTTTCAGTGCAGCAAACTCTCTCCAGAAGTTCAGTGAGGATCTCTGAATGATCCAATGTTGACCTAAATGACTAATGATGATAAATACAATCCACCTGTGTGTAATCAAGTCTCCGTATAAATGCACCTGCACTGTGATAGTCTCAGAGGTCCGTTAAAAGCGCATCATAAAGAACAAGGAACACACCAGGCAGGTCCGAGATACTGTTGTGAAGAAGTTTAAAGCCGGATTTGGATACAAAAAGATTTCCCAAGCTTTAAACATCCCAAGGAGCACTGTGCAAGCGATAATATTGAAATGGAAGGAGTATCAGACCCCTGCAAATCTACCAAGACCTGGCCGTCCCTCTAAACTTTCAGCTCATACAAGGAGAAGACTGATCAGAGATGCAGCCAAGAGGCCTATGATCACTCTGGATGAACTGCAGAGATCTACAGCTGAGGTGGGAGACTCTGTCCATAGGACAACAATCAGTCGTATATTGCACAAATCTGGCCTTTATGGAAGAGTGGCAAGAAGAAAGCCATTTCTTAAAGATATCCATAAAAAGTGTGGTTTAAAGTTTGCCACAAGCCACCTGGGAGACACACCAAACATTTGGAAGAAGGTGCTCTGGTCAGATGAAACCAAAATTGATATTTTTGGCAACAATGCAAAACGTTATGTTTGGCGTAAAAGCAACACAGCTCATCACCCTGAACACAGCATCCCCACTGTCAAACATGGTGGTGGCAGCATCATGGTTTGGGCCTGTTTTTCTTCAGCAGGGACAGGGAAGATGGTTAAAATTGATGGGAAGATGGATGGAGCCAAATACAGGACCATTCTGGAAGAAAACCTGATGGAGTCTGCAAAAGACCTGAGACTGGGACGGAGATTTGTCTTCCAACAAGACAATGATCCAAAACATAAAGCAAAATCTACAATGGAATGGTTCAAAAATAAACATATCCAGGTGTTAGAATGGCCAAGTCAAAGTCCAGACCTGAATCCAATCGAGAATCTGTGGAAAGAACTGAAAACTGCTGTTCACAAATGCTCTCCATCCAACCTCACTGAGCTCGAGCTGTTTTGCAAGGAGGAATGGGAAAAAATTTCAGTCTCTCGATGTGCAAAACTGATAGAGACATACCCCAAGTGACTTACAGCTGTAATCGCAGCAAAAGGTGGCGCTACAAAGTATTAACTTAAGGGGGCTGAATAATTTTGCACGCCCAATTTTTCAGTTTTTGATTTGTTAAAAAAGTTTGAAATATCCAATAAATGTCGTTCCACTTCATGATTGTGTCCCACTTGTTGTTGATTCTTCACAAAAAAAAATACAGTTTTATATCTTTATGTTTGAAGCCTGAAATGTGGCAAAAGGTCGCAAAGTTCAAGGGGGCCGAATACTTTCGCAAGGCACTGTATATAGACCAAAATATACATACATGCATTCACACTCAGGCTGGCCCCCGCCCACACACACACACGCATGCACACACTCTCACACACACACTCTCTCTCTCTCTCTCACACACACACACACACACACACACACACACACACACACACACACACACACACACACACTTAAAACACTCAGAGAAGATATTACAGACATTTCATCAGCTTTCACTAGGTACTGTAGGATGCAAGTTATGTGTTTACAACCGAGTGAGGACTGAAAGTTAGGAGGTGTCTTGTTTCAGCTCAGGCTCTAGAGAACCATAAGTCAATGTTCCTGGCTACAGCTTTTCTGTGTTGCAATGCAAAAGATGCACCTTGCTGAGAAAGAAAGCTGTGAGCTTAGATTTAATAGGATGTTATAGACCTCCATCTGCAAAAGAAGAATCTCTGGATTCTCTGGCTAAACTACAGCGTGGTTGTGGGGGGGGGAAATGAAATGGTTCTCATGGGCGATTTTAAACTGGGACTGGTTATATCCAAACTCCGAGACCACAAGAGGACTGTGCAAAACATTGCATTTTACTTAATTGATAAATGCAGTCACAAGACCCAATCCAAAATACATCTCCAAGTCAATACTTATTGATGTTATTCTAAATAACAATCCACATAAGTACTTGGCCGTTGGTATTTTCCCTAATGATTTAAGAGATTATTGTGCAGTTGCTTGCATTAGAGACCCTAAAATCCCTAAAGTGCCCCCTCGGTACATGGTCAAACAACATTTTAAGGAGTTCTGTAAGCAGGCATTCCTGCATGAAATTTACGCATGCAACTGGGATAGGATTGCTGTTTTTGCCAGACAGAGGAGGCATTCTCCTATTTTCATTCCATGTTTTTTAGTATCTGTGATAAACATGCCCCTCTCAAAAAGTACTGGGTAAGAGGTAGAGACAATCCCTTGTTTACAGAGGAATTATCTGATTTGATCCAAAAACAAAATACACAAATGGGCTAAAGCCAAAAAGGCTGAATGGCAGTTATTCAGGGCACTGAGAAACAAGTGCACCTTGTTAATACGGAAATGCAAATCTAACTTCTATTACGAATCTACCAAGGCAAACCTCAATAACCCGACAAAAATTATGGAAAACCATTAAGTGACAGACAAGAATCAACTGCTTGATATTTTTTATGAGCATGTTGCTAAGCCTGGGCATTCATTTGATAATGAACTCCATCCTAACATCTCAAATGAGGCTGTGAATGAAACTGCCGCCTGCCGGCCTACGGTTCATCCATTTCATTATACCGAGATTGAGTTTTCAAAAGTTGTAAAGGCACTCAAATCTATTGATAGCTGGAATTTGATCGTTATTTAAAAAACATTTGCTGCCCCTCTCACTCATTAACATCTTTCATTGGTGAATAATACGATTCCAAAAGTCTGGAACGCACTTTTACATAAGGTTGGAGATCCGTCCCAGTTGGATAACTATCGTCCCATATCAAAGCTGTCTGCACTGGAAAAGGTTTTTGACAACCTGGTGAACTGACAGTTGAAAGACTTTCTTTATAAGTTCTCAATATCAGTCGGTTTTAGAGCCAAGCATAGTACCATTACTGCGGTAAATGTGATATTCTAGATGCTCAGGACAAGAAACATCACTGTTTCACTTTTTATTGAATTATCAAAGGCTTTCGACACTGTTGACCTCGCCCTGCTGTTTAGACAAAAAAATTGGTTTAAGTGTTGAAGAGTTGGATTGGTTCTAACACTACTTTTGTGGCAGAAAAGGGTTTAGCACAGCAGGGAATGAAATCAACGTTTCGAAGGTTTACGAAAGGAGTTCCCCAGGGCTCAATTTTAGGTCTGATCTTTTTTAACACTGTATATAACTTATATATGGAAGACTGTTGACTTTGCAAATCTCCATCTGTATGCTGATGACACTATTTATTCTAGCACATGTAATATTGAGAAGGCTTTTCAGGATAGTTGGCTTTTGATGCTGTTCAAAAGCAACTTTCCGAATTGAAACTGGTGCTTAATGCAAGGCAAACTAAACATATGATTTTCTCTTCTCTGAAAGTAGATAGGAGTCACTTGAAGAGTTTAACTCTAAAAGGCCAGCAAATTAATAGGGTCACCTCCTATACATTTCTTGGGATTTGGTTAGATGAAAGCTGAATTTTAAACAGCACATTCATATGCTGAAGAAACTGTGTTTCACATTCTTAAAAAATGTGTTTTTTATTTTAGGAACAAGTCTTATTTTTCAATGTCAGTCAGAAAGGATCTTGTTCAAAGCACTTTTAAATCAGTGGTGGATTATGGTGATGTTGTCTATCTGCAGGTCTCAGCAAGTACCTTAAACCAGTTAAATGTAATTAAAGATGGGTTGCACCAACAGTGTTAATCTAGGTTTTGTAAATCTAGGTTTATAATTAATCAGAGCTGTGTTGCACCACTTAATTTTAAATTGGGATCAGTAAATCTATGAATAACGGTTTTAAACTATGATTAGTGACATGTTACACCAATATGAGGTATTTTTGTGAGTTGAAACGAAGTAGCTAGCCTACTTGACAAATGAGGCCACAAAGTTGCAGTTTCTTGATAAAACAATAACAATGTAATGTTAGAACTACTGCAACTCCATCGTGAAAGGTTCTCAATGGTTGGCTTATTTGCCAGTACTAGACAGAAAACAAATTAAGTTAAACCCCTCAAGTGGCAGTTTAGAATTAATCGGCAATCTAAGTTTATATATTTTTTTTTTTAATTAATTGAGCAACAGGCTTAAAATTAATCTAGGTGTAAACTTAGATTAGAGGAAGGATTTAATTTAACTACAATTCATTTCAAACTAGGTTTAAAAATTGGTGCAACAAGAAATAGATAAACCTTGATTTAACCCAGTTTAAAAGTGAATCCATGTTGGTTCAATACACCCTAAATGTAATTGAAAATGTAATCTACTGGAATGACTCAATAGGCGTGGCTGGTAGGTGACTGGTAGGAAGGCAATGAGGAAGAACAATGACAGGGACACAGCTTAACCTAGGCTAGCATATTTATTCAAAATAAAAGGTTCACAAATCTGGTTCTCAAACATTAACAAAAAACAAAACTCTCCCACTCCACTTAACTGAACCTAGTGATAGCCTTAACTTTAAAGAAAACTTGCCGGGCTGCTACCCAGTTTACCAGCTTCACTTGTAGACCGGTCACTTCTTCCTGTGGAGAACACAATGTCCAGGGCTTCAAATAAATGTCCGTAGAGCTCAGCCTCTGGCGTCCAGCCCCTGTGCTAAACTAAAGCAGCCACTTAAATTTCCCCAGGTGCATTGCAGCCTAACAAGGCCTAGTGACCTCAGGTGTGCTTGCTGCCGCCAACATTGCGGGTTGTGGGACGTGGCTGACACTCAAAACAGTGGCTTTCCCCGGCCACATAACTGGGACGCCACACTAAGTAATCCCCAAAAGTAATTGTTTATCATGAAAGGGCCATAAAGGATAACTAGCAGTGGTGTAAAGTACTTAAGTAGCACTTTAAAGTAATTTTTCTTATGTAGTTTGGGGTCTCCATACATTTTCCCTGACACCCAAAAGTACTCATAATTTGACAGGAAAATGGTCCAATTCATACACTGGTCCTCCCTACTGCCACTGATCTGGCGGACTCACTAAACACATGCTTGGTTTGTAAATGGTGTCTGAGTTATGGAGTGCGCCCCTGGCAATCCGTATATAAATAAATAACAAGAAAACTGTGTCGTCAGGTTTGCTTAATATAAGGAATTTGAAATTATTTATACTTATACTTTTACTTTTCATACTTAAAACCAAATACTTTTAGACATTTACCCAAGTACTATTTGTAGTCATTTCCTATTAAGGTATCTTTACTTTCCCTCAAGTATGACAATTTAGTATTTTTTCCACCACTGATAACTAGTAATGCTGCATACTCCAAGAAAGGTTAAAATCTCACCTTTCTGGTAAAAAAAGTAATAAATTGCTGAGGTATAGTCACGTTTGAGGACACAAGCTCAAGTACACAGTACAAATATTATTTTTTTTTTGAAATATGAAATATTTTATGATGTATTTCCTATTCAACAAAACAGTATGAATAAGCCTTGAAATGACTTATAATCTTTCTAAATGTACAGTTTAAGTCGAAGATAACATACACTTAGTCATTTTGGCAAGTCAATTAGAATATCTACTTTGTGCATGACACAATACATTTTTCCAACAATTGTTTACAGACAGATTATTTCACTTATAATTCACTGTATCACAATTCCAGTGGGTCAGAAGTGTACATACACTAAGTTGACTGTGCCTTTAAACAGATTGGAAAATTCCAGAAAATTATGTCATGGCTTTAGAAGCTTCTGATAGGCTAATTGACATCATTTGAGTCAATTGGAAGTGTACCTGTGGATGTATTTCAATGCCTACCTTCAAACTCAGTGCCTCTTTGATTGACATCATGGGAAAATCAAAAGAAATCAGCCAATACCTCCGAAAAAAATGGTAGACCTCCACAGTCTGGTTCATTCAACTGTATGTGTATATATATGTCATAAGGATAATTAATAATATAAAATTGTATTTGTCACATGCGCCTACTACAACAGGTGTAGTAGACCTTACAGTGAAATATTTACTTACACTTATTTTTCTAAACTGCATTGTTGGTTAAGTTAAAAATAAAAAATAAAGTAACAAGTAATTAAAGAGCAGCAGTAGTATAACAATAGCGAGGCAATATACAGGGGGTACCAGTACAGAGTCAATGTGCGGTTGCACCGGTTAGTTGTAGTAATACTGTATGCACATGTAGAGTTATAATGACTATGCATTGATGATAAACAGAGAGTAGCAGTAGTGTAAGGGGGGGGGGGGGGGGGGGGGGGGGGGGGTCAATGCAAATAGTCAGGTTGGTGTTTGATTAGCTGTTCAGGAGTTTTATGGCTTGGGGGTAGAAGCTGTTAAGAAGTCTTTTGGACCTAGTCTGTTTATATCTTCAGTAATATGTTCAGAATCTGTGGCTTGATAAATGTACAACTTTGCTCTTTTTTTTATCTGAGAAATGTATTTTGAATGTAAACCAATCCGGATAGCACTATTATAGCAACCACTTTTTTTGATCTTGTCAATGATTTAAAATGTGTTTGTGGACCTGTCAAAATCTGTTGATACTGTTCATCATGCTATTTTATTGAAACAAGTTGTCCTCAATAGGCGTGAGCTCTGTTCATGATTGAATGACTATGTTAGTGACAGAACTCAGGCCATCGTGATTGACAGTCCACATTTCTTAAGATACATAAGCTGTTGCGCAGGGGTCGATACTAGGACTTGTTCTTTTCACTATTCATATAAATGCTATTGGTCGATCTGTAAAAAAAATACAGATGATACTATTATGTACACAACTGCCCCAGCTGCTTTCCTGGCTGTGATAAGGCTACAGTCAAATTTTGCAGATGTGCAGGAAGCCCTTACTGATATAAAACTAAATACATGTTGTTTTCAAGTTGTCTCCGATGGATTACATCTACTCATGGGATGGTTCTATAATCTAACGATACCGTGGTATATCCAATCCAGTTGTTTGTGTCGTACGTTTCGGGAAAGTACCTGCATAATTGCGCACCCAACTCACTCAGGTGCTTCGCTATATCACATTTGACATTGTCCATAAGCTTGAGTTAATTTGCACACAAAAAAAATCATACAATGGTGGAAAGACCTGTGTTGTCCTTGTTAATGCAGACAGAAAAGAGCTCCAACTTCTTAATCATAGCCTCAAATTTTGTCCCGCACATTGAATATAGTTGCGGAGAGTCCCTGTAATCCTAAATTCAAATCCTTCTGGCGAGAAAAAACATCACCCAAATAGTCCAGTTGTGTGAGAAACTCGTCATCATGCAAGCGGTCAGACAAGTGAAAATTATGGGCAGTAAAGAAAACTAAGCTCGTCTCTCGATTAAAAAAAATGTGACAATATGCTCCTACCTGTATTTGACATTGTGTTGTTATTCGCTGAACACAAGATGGTTTCATTTTACTTTTGGAAGTGAAACGAGGCTACTCAGGCGAGAAAAAAAACTCACCCAAATGTATATCCCCGTTGGAAAACATAAATGTACTGTTTGAAAATGTAAAGATTTTTTTTCTTTTTATGGATCACATTTTAATTTGCCATACCCTCAACGGCATTACGCGTTACCCCAGTTTGGGAATACCTGCTCTAGGGCATTTCAAATTGTTGTTGGAGGACCTTTTTACTGACTCCCAGCATTGAATCCCTGTCCTAATAAAGATTCAATAAGAAATTACAGTTTCAATATCTCTGGCCCAGAAAGTCAGATTCTTGTGAGGAAAAATTATCCTGGTTTAGTGGGGTCTCCCACAGTTTTCTCAGAGACTCTACATCATCTGAGAAGGGTCCTTGGTGGTGTTACAGACCACAACTGTAGCTGAAAACATATGAATTGATCCTTTCTGTATATCTGCATGCCTTAAATATAACTTCAAGAAAAGTAACTATTAATGCATCCATTCCATAGTCTAAGCTGGGAGTACAAGAGCCGTTACAGGAGTTGGTGCAGGTTTCCCCATACAGTAGGGAGTAGAGAACTACAGCTTTGGTAAATGAGGACTTTAGTTTAGATATCACAATCATCAAAGACAAATTTCCCATGTCTGTCAAAGGCTCCACTGACACATTTTAGGAGGTGGTGTATTTTCGCGTCTATGTCAGCTTTGGAGGAGAGAAAGTTGGCAAGGTATCGAAAGTGATCCACATTTACACGGGTGGTATTGTCAACATATATTGTTGGGACCGGTGTTGTATTGTCTGGTGGGGCTTAGTGGATGATTTGTGTCTTTTTTGTTGTTGTTCAGGGCCAGACCCAGGAGTGTGTACGTCTTTGCAAAGTCTTCTTCTAAAGTGGGCAGGCATTGCTTTGTCATGTGCATACTGGAGACATATGCGGCTCTGAGGAGGGTGCGCGTCTTCCCGGTTCCTGCTCGACTTTGCTTTTTTTATGGCTTTAAAAAAATATATATATACTTTGTTTGCTCCTTTGTTCACCGCACAGCGGACTTACATGTTGCTGTTAAACAAGATGACCAAAGGCAACACCGGGGATGAAGAAGAGGAAGGAAAGGGGTCTCCAAGCTAGTCGGATGGGCTACACAGCCTCCTTTTCCAAGTATCCTGATGGCCAATGTCCAATCACTGGAAAATACTTTGAACTCAGAGCAAGGCTTCAATCACAGAAGGATGTGTTTTTACAGAGACCTGGCTTACAGACGATACACTCGACTGCTATTCAACCAGATGGCTTTTCCCTTTTCCTTATCGTTCGAACTGCAGCTACTGGTAAGAGTAGGGGGAGAGGTCTGTTTCTTCATCAACAATTCCTGGTAAAACAAAGTTGAAAAAATCTCTATATAGTTCTCCGAACCTGGAGTTCCTGATGCTAAAATGCCGACCCCACTAAATGCAGAGGGAATTCACGTGTTATCACACCTGTGTACATACCGCCACAAGCAAACACCAAGGCAAACTGTACAAGATCATTAGCCAGCAAAAATCCTCTTGCACAGAAGCAGTCTTTATTGCTGGATCATGTACAAACAGACCCACTCCAATTTGCCTACCTCTCCAACAGATCCAGAAAAGATGCCATTTCCATCGCTATTCACACGGCCATAACACCTATGTGAGAATGCTTTTCATTGACCACAGTTCATCATTCACCACTATTGTTCCCTCCAAGCTCAACACCAAGCTCAGAGCCCTGGGTCTGCACACCACCCTCTGGAACTGGATCCTTGACTTCCAGACGGGCAGACCCCAGGCTGACACCAACTCCATCATCAAGTTGGCTGACAACACCATGGTTGTAGGCCTGATAACCAATGACAAGTGAGCCTATAAGGAGGAGGTAATTGAACTCTCATTGTGGTGCCAGGACAACAACCTCTCCCTCAATAAGTTAATCTGTGTCCACCACTCTTGTAAGAGGGCGCATGAGCATCTCTACTTCCTAAGGTGGCTGAAGAAATTCAGCATGCCAACACCGTGTCCTCTCCAAATTCTACCGCTGCACATTGAGAGCATCCTGACCGGTTACGTCACAGCCTTGTGGCCGTGGACGGAGCAATTCCCGTACAAGGCCCTCCAGCGGGTGGTGAAGACAGCCCGGTATATCACTAGAACCATGTTCCCACCCATCCAGGACATCTACTTGAAACTGTGCCTGAGGAAGGCCCCCCCCCCCCCCCCCCCCCCCCCCCCCCCCCCTCCCCATCATCAAGGACCACACACCCCAGCAATGAGCTGTTAACTCTCTTATTGCCGTGCAGACGGTATCGGAGCATGAGGTCTGATACCAACAGGCTCAGAGACAGTTTATCTACAAGCAATGCTGCACAATTAAAAAAATTCCCTCTAATCCCAATTGTGCCTTCCGTTTTATGCAAAAAATAATATTCTACTGAGCCGTTTACTTTGTTCGTATTCTTATATGTTATTTCTTAATTTTGTTGTATTGTCAAGAAGTAAGCATTTCAGTGGACGACTAATAACACTTAACTTGAGCTCCATAATAGAAGTGAATTTGCTGTTTGCCTTGACTTTAATTAGGTTGAAGAATCTGCTGTATGTTTTTACAGGATTGGGACTTCCTGAGACAGATTTTACATGTGCAGTGAAGGATGGCAGCAATGAAGATTGCAAAAAGGGTGGGGCAGTGATGCAGCCGTTTCATCCCAGTTTCCATCTTGAAGGGTTCCATTTTAGCACCACTGTAAAGGATCAGTGTTGACGACATGCAGAAGTTGTCATGCAGAAGTCACAGTACCCTGGTGAGCTTTTCAGGGCAGCTGATATTTTATATAGTCAAATCCTTTTGTAAGATCTATAAAAAAGTAAAGTAAAGTGTTTGCTTTTTCTCTTGCAGTTATTGTGTTGTGGAAATCATGTCCGTTGTGCCTCTGGATGGGAAAAAGCCTCGTTGTGATTCTGGGAGGGGTAGGAGTCAGTTGGCCAGTATGTGATTTAAGTATTTCCCCAGTGGTGGACAGTAGGAAGATACTGCATAGATTCCTATGTAGTTCCCACAAATATTCCTGTCCCCCTTTTTAAAGATGGTAACAATCTGAGTTCTGTGGGAATTCTCTACTTGTGCCAGATCTTCAGAAGCAGGGCATGTATGTGGTGTAAGAAAGAGCACTTAGGCTCAGGTATGTGGCCTTGCTATTTCTTACCTGGCATTTTGTACCTGCTCCTTCCTAAGTGGTTTTCCTAGGTCTTCCTTTATGATTCGCTGAATGGTTTGGTTAAGGATCTCCGTCTCAACGGTTGTACTTCGGTTTGAAGAGTTCCTTGCCTCAGACAATGACATGGTCAATGATATGCCAGAGTGGGGATAAATCCAGGATATTTGTTTTTTTCTGATGGAAGAATGTGTTGGTGATAAGATCATGTTCTACACATTTGGTTAGGGGAATAACTCCATTTGAGTTGGTTTGCTGACACCTTCTTTCCCAATCATTCCTCTCCAAATGTTGTGGTCCTGGCCGATTGGCAATAAAATCCCCAAGATGAATGATCGTGTCTTCCTTAGGAATACTTGAGAGCCCAAGTTGGTATAGAAGGTCTCAAACAATAGAACTCTGGGCATTAACCACAACCTTCACTTCAAGCAGTAATCAGTGTTTTTGTTTTTTATAATACAGTGATAGACATGTGTGCTGAGGGGAAGCATGACTGTGAGCAGATCTGTATCACCTCTCTGGGCACATTCACCTGCAACTGCAATACTGGCTACACCCTCAACGATGACAAGATTACCTGCACAAGTTAGTGAAGCCATCATCAGGCCAAACCATTGAGGAAGCCCAGATATGAAACTACAACCTTCCCTTCAAGCAATAATCAGTGTCTCTGTTTGTATGACCCAGTGATAGACCCGTGTGCTGAGGAGAAGCATGACTGTGAGCAGATCTGTATCCCCTCCCCTGGAGCCTTCACCTGTGACTGCAGCGCTGGCTTTAAGCTCCACGATGACAAGAAGACCTGCACAAGTTAGTGAGGCCATCATCAGGCCCAACAGTAGAATGTATTTACAGTAGCTGGCTTTAAGCTCAACAATGACAAGATTACCTGCACAAGTTAGTGAGGCCATCATCAGGCCCAACAGTAGAATGTATTTACTGTAGCTAGGGGCAGAATATTTGAGGCAGCTGCTGGGTGAGATTTGCGGTGAACATTGCAAGCGCAATAAACCTAAAGTATGTACTATTCCGTGTTTATCAAGCTTGAGACCCAGCATTAACATACACTTGAAAATAGGTTTTGAAGATTAAAGGTCTTATTTTTGGTCCTTATTACTTGCACACAACAGGACTTTGTTCATATTTCTGATCTGAGTTCAAATAGTAGGTTTTTTCTTTGAGCATGATTGGAATGCCAGGTGGGCGACATTTGCACTTTTGGGACTATGTCAGTTCAAGTGCTCCAAGTCAGCTCAATCGAAAGCAGCTAAAGTATTCAAAACAATAAAAATACTATTTGAACGAAGGTCTGTTTATTATAGAAACACCTATGCTGTTGGTCACAATCAAATAACATTATCTTGCTTTATGCTATCTAGTTACATTTTAACTGCATTGGTAACCAGAATGCAATTACTGGCTATCTATGCTTTCAGCTTTTACAAATGGAATTCGCATTTAGCAAACATTTTTCTACACCCGAAAAGGACAATATCTAAATATTACGCTGCAAAAACAGCCAAATATATCCAAATTGGATTTTAGTAACCACATTAGACATTGTATAAAATGTGCACGTTGTTAGCATCAGCTTTTTAGAATGGTACCAATAACGGCATCCTTGTGCTGTCCCTCACGGCATTCCATCGATCCTGGACCGGACCTATGACACCACACACTTCTCGTTCACTGCCCCCCAGTTTGTCAGAGTGTCCGTGTGTGTTTGTCCCTCCACAGACCTGTGTAACACAGTGGAGCATGGCTGTGAGCACCAGTGTATCAGTACACCAGACTCCTACTACTGCATCTGCCCTGAGGGACAGCTACTGGCGGAGGATGGCAAGGGCTGCCGAAGTAAGTATACTTCACACACCCACTAAATACAATAATGTTAACATCTTCACTTCCAAAATGGTTCTTTCTCCTCATCTGAAGAACCCTTTTTGGAAGACAAGGGTTATTTTTAAGGCAAAGGGTTCTACCTAGAACTTTTTTTTTCACCCCCTTTTACTCCCTAATTTTGTGGTATCCAATTGGTAGTGGTTACAGTCTTGTCTGATCGCTGCAACTCCCGTACGGACTCGGGAGAGATAAAGGTTGTTCTCCGAAACACAACCCAACCAAGCCGCACTGCTTCTTAACACAATGCCCATCCAACCCGAAGTCAGCCGCACCATTGTGTGGGCGTGCACTGAGCCCGGTGCGCGATGACACAAGAATGTCCCTGCCGGCCAAACCCTCCCCTAACCCAGACGACGCTGGGCCAATTATGCGTCGCCCCATGGGCAACATTTTGTGTGTTTTGGGTGTTCAAAAGTTTAAACGGTAGTGTACATTGGTTGGTTGATTTAATCATATGCTACACAAAGATAAATAACATACATTTTTCTAAACTAATCCAACCTGTTAGGAGTTTGATGTATTGCACCCATTACTTAGATGGTTGTACCAGTTTAGATGCTTTAGATAGTCTTTCCTACCCTGGCAGTCATTCTGAATGCATGTTGTGGGTGATTGAAAGTTCCAATTATTGGATATCCTGACTCTGGCTGGATTCCAATAAGAATTACTCATCACTTTACATGCCAGCGTAATGTGATTTGTAAACCAGGAGTTGTAAACCAGGAGTTTGACCACTGTTAGGGTATAACAAGGCCCTCAAATAAATACCTTATGATATATGTAAGGTATTGTCATAAAGAGTATTGATGGACATTCAAAATATTTTCCATAAGCCGGATCTTTTGGCTCTGCTCACCTAAATGAGGCATTCATTTGGCTCCCAAACGGCTCGTCATTCAGTAGTGCTTAAAAATGTATTAAAACCCTTGAAAAATAACTCATTTGTAGTGTAAAGCCTAAAATGTTGCCTATCATTATGTCAGATCATGAAATCTGTGTTCAAATACATTTTACCAGATGAAATTAGATAGCTTGCAAAAATGTTGCATGGACCATAATAAGGCTCTCTTCTCACTGCCTATTGATTCTGCAGTGAGGAATTACAATCTTCACAGAACTTATCTACAGAAAGTCGTTGTCTGGAGCTCAAAAAGCAGTAGTAGCAGTATGCAAATCAGTGAACCAAATGAACAGCTCTTTCACAGATGCGAGTCGGTTCCCGACATTCACCAAAAAGATCTGTTCAAAAACAGTGTTCATTCGCGAATGACTCATCACTAAGAGAGTTGAATGTTAAAGGCTAATAAGACTGGTGGAACTGTTCATAGAGGGTTCTAGGAAGAACCCTTCAAAGATAAAAGGGTTCTTGGTAGAACTCTCTGCAAAGGGTTCTACTTAGCACCTTTTTTTCCTAAGAGTGTACATCTCATGTGGTTCACCAGAGGTTTAATCATTAGTTCAAACAGTTGTGTACTAAAACAAGAGATTCTATTGGACAAATTCAGCTAGGTCCGGTTTCGTTCCATTTGCTTCCATTTAAGAGATGTATTGCAACCAAATCGGCATAATGAATACACCCCTGGATGCAATAGCTCTATACAACTACTTCTATTCAGTTGACTCTGTAGTATCTTGGATACAGTATCTAACGTGCTCCAGAAATGAAATTAGCAAAGGTCGTCAAAATTGATAAAAGGCCAAAAATAAAGTTCTGTAAATGTAACAGCTGCATAATGGAGTAAATTACTCAACTCGTTTTGAAATTTAAATAATCCTTCAAATTTTGACTGTATTATAGCACATTAACAATAGTATAATGAGAGTAAATCTATGGAATCGATATATTTCAGTGGGATTTCAGACATTCAGTTGAATGTCAAATGTAATTGTTTCTTCTTTGAAATGATACAAATGTTTTTAAACCACATATGGCCTTTTAACAGTACCAGTCAAACGTTTGGACACCTACTCATTCAAGGTTTCTTCTTTGTTTTTACTGTTTTCTACATTGTAGAATAATAGTGAAGACATCAAACTAAGAAATAACACACATAGAATCATGTAGTAACCAAAAAAGTGTTAAACAAATCAAAATGTTTTATATTTGACATTCTTAAAAGTAGCCACCCTTAGCCTTGATGACAGCTTTGCCCACTCTTGGCATTCTCTCAACCAGCTTCATGAGGGAGTCACCTGGAATGCATTTCAATTAACTTCTTGGTGACAGGGGGCAGTATTTTCACGTCCAGATGAAATGCATACCCAAATTCAACTGCCTGCTACTCATCCCTAGAAGATAAGATATGCATATTATTAGTAGACAAAACACTCTGAAGTTTCTAAAACTGTTTGAACCATGTCTGTGAGTAGAACAGAACTTATTTAGCAGGCGAAACCCCGAGGACAAACCATTCAGATTTTGTTTTGTTTTGGGGTCACTCTCTTTTCAATGGATTTTCATTGGGAATCCAGATTTGCTTGCAGTTCTTGCAGTTCCTATCGCTTCCACTGGATGTCAACAGTCTTTAGAAATTGGTTGAGGTTATTCCTTTGTGTAATGAAGAAGTACGGCCATCCTTGAACGAGGGTCACTTGAAGTGTACTGTTAGATGGAGGAGCGTGACCAGAAAGCTTGCTACAGTTTGTTTTCTTCCTGTATTGAACACAGATCATCCCGTCTTCAATTTTATTGATAATTTACGTTAAAAAAATACCTAAAATTGTATTACAAAAGTAGTTTGAAATGTTTTGGCAAAGTACAGGTAACTTTTGAGATATTTTGTAGTCACGTTGCGCAAGTCGGAACTGGTGTTTTTCTCTATCAAACGTGCCAAATAAATGGACATTTTGGATATATATCGACGGAATTATGCAAACAAAAGGACCATTTGTGATGTTTATGGGTCATATTGGAGTGCCAACAAAAGAAGCTTGTCAAAGGTAAGGCATGAATTATATTTCTATTTCTGTGTTTTGTGTCGCGCCTGCAAGGATGAAATATGGTTTCTTTCTTTGTTTACGGAGGTAATAGCATCGTTTGCTTTCGGCGAAAAGCCTTTTTGAAATCTGACATGTTGGCTGGATTCACAACAAGTGTAGCTTTAATTTGCTATCTTGCATGTGTGATTTAATGAAAGTTTGATTAATTGATTAATTTCAGTAATTTATTTGAATTTGGCGCTCTGCATTTAGCTAGCGTCCCACATATCCCAGAGGTTAACAGGTGTGCCTTGTTAAAGTTAATTTGTGGAATTTCTTTCTTAATGCGTTTGAGCCAATCAGTTGTGGTAAAAAACCAAGTCCATATTATGGCAAGAACAACTCAAATAAGCAAAGAGAAACGAATGGTCAGTCAATCTGGAACATTTCAAGAACTTTGAGTGCAGTCACAAAAAAACATCAAGCGCTATGATGAAACTGGCTCTCTTGAGGACCGCCACAGGAAAGGAAGACCCTGTAAGAGGTGCGTAACTGGCTGCTGGGAAGTCAGGCGCGGGAGAGCAGAACTGGGTAATAACGGGAGCAGTTTAATGAGGCAAAACCGAGGGAGGGGAACCAACTTTGGCGGAAGTTGTGACAGACCCAGAGTTACCTCTGCTGCAGAGGACAAGTTCACTAGAGTTAACTGTACCTCCGATTGCAGCCCAAATAAATGCTTCACAGAGTTCAAGTAACAACATGAACTGTTCAGAGGAGACAGCATGAATCAGGCCTTCATGGTCGATTTTGCTGCAAAAAAAACACTACTAATGGACACCAAAAAGAAGAAGAGACTTGCTTGGGCCAAGAAACACAATCAATGGACATTAGACTGCTGGAAAGCTGTACTTTGGTCGGATAAGTACAAATGAGAGATTTATGGTTCCAACCGCCGTGTCATTGTGAGACGCAGAGTCAGTGAACGGAGGATCTCCGCATGTGTGGTTCCCACTGTGATGAATGGAGGAGGAGTGTGATGGTGTGGGGGGTGTTTTGCTGTTGACACTGTCAGTGATTTATTTAGAATCCAAGGCACACAACCAGCATGACTACCACAGCATTCTGCAGCGATACGCCATCTCATCTGGTTTGTGCTTAGTTGGACTATCATTTATTTTTCAACAGGACAATGACCCAAAACACACCTGAGGTTTGGGATGAGTTGGACCGCAGAGTGAAGGATAATCAGACAAGTGCTCAGCATATGTGGGAACTCCTTCCAGACTGTTGGAAAAGCATTCCTCATAAAGCTGGTTTAGAGAATGCCAAGTGTGCAAAGCTGTCATCAAGGCAAAGGATGACTAGTGGTTCGTCCTTTAAAAGTTGCAGCATACTGCAGCAAAGCTTGCGTGGTGCCGCATAATTCTATGGCACGTTATTTAAGTGCCACCCACTGGTAACATGAATGCTAGTTAGACCAACAGAGGGCATCTTTGAGAAGCATTTGACAGCCTTCATTCATGGCTGTACAAGAGAATTGAAAACCTTTTTGTAAAAACATAGTATATGGGACTGATTAAGAAATTTTGCTCTGGGTTTCCGTTAGGATGGAACAGAAAATATGGCGCTGTACAACGTGATGGTCGGGAGTAGGCTACAATTCTGGGCTATTTAGCTAAAGAACTGAAAAAAGTGTGTGAGCAATGAGGCCTACAAACCTGACCTGAGTTACACCAGCTCTGTCAGGAGGAATGGGCCAAAATTCACCCAACTTGAGTTAAACAATTTAAAAGAAATGCTGCCAAGTAGGAATTGAGTGTATGTAAACTTCTGACCCACTTGGAATGTGATGAAATTGTAAGGGTTTTCCTGTGGTGAAACGGACCAAAATGCAGCGTGGTGGTTATTCATGTTCTTTAATAAAGGAACTAGACATGAAATAACTAACAAAACAATAAATGTGCGAAAAGCTAAACAGTCCTATCTGGTGCAAACACAGAGACAGGAATAATCACCCACAAACACAGTGAAACCCAGGCTACCTAAGTATGATTCTCAATCAGAGACAACTAATGACACCTGCCTCTGATTGAGAACCATACTAGGCCGAAACATAGAAATACCCAAATCATAGAAAAACAAACCCAACTCACGCCCTGACCATACTAAATAATGACAAAACAAAGGAAATAAAGGTCAGAACGTGACAGTACCCCCCCCCCCCCCCCCCCCCCCCCCCCCCCCCCCCCCCCCCCAAAGGTGCGGACTCCGGCCGCAAAACCTTAACCTATAGGGGAGGGTCTGGGTGGGCGTCTGTCCGCGGTGGTTGGCTCTGGCGCGGGACCCCACTTCACCAATGTCTTAGTCCGCCTTATTGTCCGCCTCCGTGGCTCTCTAACCATGGCAACCCTTCTCAATGACCCCACTGGACAGAGGGGCGGCGGCTCTGGACAGAGGGGCGGCGGCTCTGGACAGAGGGGCGGCGGCTCTGGACAGAGGGGCGGCGGCTCTGGCGCCTCTGGGCTGAGGGGCGCCTCTGGGCTGAGGGGCGCCTCTGGGCTGAGGGGCGCTGGCGGCCCCTGGCTGACCGGCGGCTCCTGGCAGACAGGCTCCGGCAACGCTGGAGAGGAAGGCTCTGGCAGCGCGGACAAGGGAGCTCTGGCGCCTCTGGAATGAGGGGCTCTGGTGCCTCTGGACTGGAGAGGCGGGAGACTCCGGTAGCGCCGGAGAGGAGGGAGGCTCCGGCAGCGCCGGAGAGGCGCACTGTAGGCCTGATGCGTGGTGCTGGCACTGGTGGTACTAGGCCGAGGACACGCACAGGAAGCCTGGTGCGGGGAGCTGCCACCGGAGGGCTGGTGTGTGGAGGTGGCACAGGATGGACCGGACCGTGAAGGCGTACTGGAGCTCTTGAGAGCAGTGCTGGCACCAACCGCCCTGGCTGGATCTTCAGTCTAGCCCGGCAGATGTGAGGAGCTGAGATGTAGCATACTGGGGACACCGTGCGTTCCACCGCAGAGCACGGTGCCTGACCAGTACCACGCCCGCCACGGTTAGCACTGCTAGGCGCACTGTAGCGCTGAGCTGGCACAGGATGTGCAAGGCTAGGGAGGTGCACAGGAGGCCTGGTGCGTGAGGCTGGCACCATCTTCACCAGCCGACTAGCACGCACCTCAGGACGAGTATGAAGAGCTGACCCAGGTGTCAAATCCTCGACACGCTCCGTCGACACGCACCAACACAGCAACTCCCTCGTATCTCTCTCCTCCAATCTCCCCATTAACTTCTTCACCGTCTCTGCTTCGCTCACCTCCAACACCGGCTCTGGTTTCCTCCTTGGCTCCTTATGATAAACAGGGGGAGTTGGCTCAGGTCTGACTCCTGACTCCTGACTCTGCCATACTCTCCCTGTGCCTTCCCCCCCCCCCCCAAGAAATGTTTGGGGCTGACTCTCGGGCTTCCGTCCGCGCCACCGTGCTTGTCTCGCCAACCTCATTCTCCTGTAACCTTCCGCGCACTGCTCCATCGAATCCCAGGCGGGCTCCGGCACTCTCCCTGGGTTGACCGCCCACCTGTATTTCCTCCCAAGTCGTATACTCCAGACTTCTTAGCTCCTGTTGCTGCTGCCTCTGTAGCCTCTCCTGCTGCTGCCTTTGCTGCTGCTGCTGTTGCTCCTGCTGCACCTGTCGCTTCTCCTGCTTCTGCTGTTGCTGCAGCTGCTGTTTACCACGCCTCTTGGTCCTGTTGTGGTGGGTGATTCTGTAAGGGTTTTCCTGTGGTGAAGGAGAAGCGGACCAAAATGCAGCGTGGTGGTTATTCATGTTCTTTAATAAAGGAACTAGACATGAAATAACTAACAAAACAAGAAATGTGCAAAAACCTAAACAGTCCTATCTGGTGCAAACACAGAGACAGGAATAATCACCCACAAACACACAGTGAAACCCAGGCTACCTAAGTATGATTCTCAATCAGAGACAACTAATGACACCTGCCTCTGATTGAGAACCATACTAGGCCGAAACATAGAAATACCCAAATCATAGAAAAACCAACATAGACTGCCCACCCAACTCACGCCCTGACCATTCTAAATAATGACAAAACAAAGGAAATAAAAGGTCAGAACGTGACAGAAATAAATTAAAGTTGAAATAAATCATTCTCTACTATTATTCTGACATTTCACATTCTTAAAATAAAGTGGTGATCCTAATTGACCTAAATCAGGGAATATTGACTAGGATTAAATGTCAGGAATGATGAAAAACTGAGTTTAAATATATTTGGCTAAGGTGTATGTAAACTTGTTTAGCACTTTTTTAATTACTACATGATTCCATATGTGTTATTTCATAGTTTTGATGTCTTCACTATTATTCTACAATGTAGAAAATAGTCAAAATAAAGAAAAACCCCTTGAATGAGTAGGTGTGTCCAAACCTTAGACTGTTACTGTATGTTTATTATTATATTGACAGAATAATTAAGTTTTAAATAACTAATTTCACCTATTGGTGAAAATGAAAAAAAGCAGACATGGAATATCCCTTTGAGCATGGTGAAGTTATTAATTACACTTTGGATATGGGATCAATACACCCATTAACTACAAAGTTACAGGAGTCTTCCTAACTCAGTTGCCGGAGAGGAAGGAAAACTGCTCAGGGATTTCATCATGAGGCCAATGGGGATTTTTAAACAGTTACAGATTGTATGGCTGTGATGGGAGAGAACTGAACATGGATCAACAACATTGTAGTTACTCCACAATACTTACGTAATTGACAGAGTGAAAAGAAGGAAGCCTGTACAGAACAAAAATATTCCAAAACGTGCATCCTGTTTGCTACAAGGCACTAAAATAATACTGAAAAGAATGTGGTAAAGTAAGCAACTTTAAATATGAAGAGTGGTACTCAGTAATGTGTTGTATTGGATTTGCCCCAAACATAACACTTTGTATTCAGGACATAAAGTTCAGGATGCATGTTTTGGAATATTTTTATTCAATGTTGATTCAACCAGTGGGAAGGTTCTATCTCACACAACATTAGTAATGTTCCGTTTAAGAAAACGGTAGTTATTTGAATACATAAATGATAGAATAACACTATTTTAACAAGATATTCAAAACACATCATCAAATACATTAAGAAATGGATTATGACCTTCAGATGGATTACTGTCATCACTGAACAACGATGTGACAACATCATTTACTTTAAGATTTCTGACAGTGTTGTTTTTTTGCCTGAATGCCTTTATTGCTGGCTAGACTAGCCGCCCACCATACTTCAAGGGATATGGCAAAGTATATTAAGTGGAAAAAAATGAAAAACTAGAAAGTTCAATCAGCATAAACCCTTTTGAACGTGGCGAGTCCTCTTAATTTATAGCATTTCCGTCACTGAGTCAACAAAACATTAGCAAAAGTTACCCAATTAGCGGGAGGGATTGGGCAACATCTTGTTAGCGCACTGTAATTATGTTCAGAATGGCTTCCATTCAAAACCCATAGAGCGCTGTGAAGCGCATAGCCTGAGGTCTGACGTTATGTATAGCATGTTACTGTACAGCCACTGCGTTCCAAATTAGGCGTTCATCAGTGCCAAATGCTATTTTAAACCTGTATATGTGTACATGTCTAACAATTGCTTGTTTTACGTTTTGTTTGATTAAAAAGCAAGCCCGTATATGCTAACCTACTATAACGAAAGCTGGTTCAATAGCAATGCGTCTGGTGTCTTTTTTAAATCCTGGACATGCATTAGCCAAGTAGCCTATCCATAAAAGGTTTCTAAAATGGTTTACTCGAGGCTTTTGCATTATTCACATTTCACATAGGCATACCTGCAGTGCATAGGCTACTCCAGTCGGCTTGTATCCATCCCCATTTCCAAAGAGCGGCTCTTGACCGGTTACCAAATACACGCCAAACATATTCAATCATATAAAACCATGTTTTTCACTGTTGCTATTACTGGTTATTGTAATAATTAATATAGCTATTTTTTACCAACTGAGGTACTCATAGCACTTTGCATAGTAGAGGGAAACCAATTTACCAATGTATAGCACCCACCTGGGGGACACACAGCAACCTATTTTTGTGCCAGAACACTCATCACACATCAGTTTAGAAGTGACATATGCCGATTTGGAATGAGGGGGATGATTAGGTGGCCATGATGGAATGGGACCAGGTTGGGAATTTAGACATGACACCAGGGTTAACACCACTAATCTTACAATAAGTGCCATGGGATTTTTAAATGATCACAAAGAGTCAAGGACACCTGTTTAATGTCACATCTGAAAGACAGCACCCTACGCAGGGCAATGTCCCCTTCACTGCTCTTGGGAATTGGGATTTCCTTAGACCGGAGGGAAGAGTGCCCCGTACTAGTCCTCCAGATCCAGCAGCATCTGATCTCCAATCCAGGGACTGGCCCAGATCCACCCTGCTTAGCTTCAGAGGCAAGCCAGCAGTGGGATGCAGGGCGGTATGCTGCTATTTATTAAACTATATCAATCCACAATGGACTACGAAGAGACTATTCCGTGCCCCCGGCCGAATTAAGACAACACAAAGACCGTCAGTAACCTACAGAACTTGAGACAACGGCATGCCGTATTAAGCTTTGAACAGCATTGATTGGCCTGTGAGTTTTAAGCCCTCTTCACACCTATAATGAGTTAAACCCAACCCTTTCCCACCACTGCCAGCTATTGCACTCAATTCCCTGTGATAATAGCTCATATATTTTTGATACACCCCCGGACCTTTAGCCACACCGCCAGCGCTAAGATTTATCATTGCGCTAGCTTTGTAAAAATAGAACCCCCATGTCTACGATTTCTGACAATACCCCCATTCTTTTGAGACATAGTTACACACTTCTCCACGATAGTAAAGCCCAAGATAAAATGTGGTTTGCACAGGTAATCGTATGAATATTGTCAGATCAATCGGTGACGTGACAATTACTTGACAAATCGATAATCCACTTCTCAAACAAAATCAAATGAAAGCTGACCTGAGCTGTATTGTCAGGTGGCGTGGCTTGAGCCTTGCAACTGAAATGACATAACCTACAAATAAATCCAGCTCTTGCAAAATAAAAATATTTAGCTAGGTAAGTCTTTGAGAACAAATTCTCTTTTACAATGACGATCTTGTAAAATGCATAATAATAACTGCACATCCCACAGTGCTTTATGGAAGACCTACAATCCATGCATGGTAAATGAAAGGGGCATGTTACTGTATGAAAAGGGCCCTGATTACCCCAATGTCCTACCCAGCCTGCAGATCGGCCAACATTGACCTGGTCCTCCTCATCGATGGCTCCAAGAGCGTGCGTCCCCAGAACTTTGAGCTGGTCAAGCAGTTTGTCAACCAGGTGGTGGACTCCCTGGATGTGTCCGCCCATGGGACTCGAGTGGGCCTAGTGCAGTACTCCAGCCACGTGCGCACAGAGTTCGCCCTCAAAATGTACGAGAAGGCAGATAACATCAAGAAGGCGGTGATGAACGTGGAGTACATGGAGAAGGGCACCATGACGGGCCTGGCCCTCAAGCACATGATGGAGAACAGCTTCTCGGAGGCCGAGGGTGCCCGCAAGAACATCCCTCGCGTGGGCCTGGTCTTCACTGACGGCCGCTCTCAGGACGACATCACTGAGTGGGCCAAGAAGGCCAAAGAAGAAGGTCAGTGACATAAACTTGTAAAGCTCCTGCAGTAATGTTTACATGAAGCCAAGGGAATGACAAAGATTGCATTAAAATGAGAATATCTTGCTTTGATAAGAGCTCATATAACATGATTAGGAAATATGGAATCAATTGGTTCATACATGAAAACAGTTTAATAACTTTTTCTTTAAAGCGTAATACGTACTACTTACAGACAATAAATGTGTCCAAATCGGCTGCCATTCGCTACTTTGGTGTGTTACTGGCTGTTTCAACAAAACAGTTCTTGCAATTAAATACAATTTAGGACTTCATCCAACATTTTTGTGACAGTGTGTTGTCCTCCTTGTCAGGAATCACCATGTATGCTGTTGGTGTTGGGAAGGCCGTGGAGGATGAGCTGCGTGAGATTGCCTCAGAGCCACTAGACAAGCACTTCTTCTATACCACTGACTTCACTTTCATCAACCAGATAGCCGAGAACCTCAAGCTCAATGTCTGTGCAGGTACTGTATTCTATGATCAAAGCTAATCACAAATCACAACACATTAGAACATGTTATTTTAGAACACAATCTACTGTCTGTCTGTCTGTCTGTCTGTCTGTCTGTCTGTCTGTCTGTCTGTCTGTCTGTCTGTCTGTCTGTCTGTCTGTCTGTCTGTCTGTCTGTCTTTCTGTCTTTCTTTCTGTCTTTCTTTCTTTCTTTCTTTCTTCCTATAAAGACAGTAAAACAAATCGCGTGTGTGTTTCAGAGGAGAGCCAGGGAGAGCTTGAGGTGAAAGACCCATGTGCCTGTGAGAGTCTGGTTGAGTTCCAGCAAGCAACAATGTCCACTCTGGAGCAGCTGAAAACAAAACATATCCTTCTATATACTGCACTTGTTCATTAAAGGTGCACTTTGTAGCTTGTCTTTTCCCTGTTGTAGCATGACCAATTACTGTATATGCGACTCGTTTCAGGAAAATAGGCATTTCGCACGTCATTACTTCACAGGATAACTATTTTAACTAAAACATTTATTTTTGATCAAAATGCGTTTTTGGCAGAAATGCCTTCCGGAAAATGTGAACTTTCATGTGCCTTAATAACAAACTTGTATGCCATCTGTAAATACGAATACAATTGTTAAATCACTAACCTAGTTGGTTTAGCCCCGGAAAAAGGGAAACCTTCCCGCTAGCCATAATTGGCTGAGATAATGGATCGGCTGGACATACCGAGAGATGAGTTTGGAGTCGTCTGCCATGTAGCATGTGCAGGTAATCCTTTCTACCGTGGCTTTTTGTGAAAGATATCGTGAAAAAGTGCTAAAGTGTTGCTAATGCCCTCCACTTTCTGGAGGACAATCGTGCCATGCGGACTCTCTCTGACTGAAAATGAATCAGAACATGAGAAAATACCTGATTTACGTAAAAACATTTTCAATGAACCAGACATTGTAGAGTCTTCTGAAATGGAGATCAACAGTGTTGTTGTCACGGAAGAAGTTAACCGAGTTTTGAAATCAGTGGAATACCCGGTGGAAGCAAAGTATGATAGCTAAAATTCTGGCATTTGATTGCAAAAATGTGGAGGAAGTGAAAAAGAGAACACACAGAAGGCTGTTTGATAAAACACCTGTCTCTGGATTCCATCTTCAAACTAAGGGCAACCATGGCATCCGTGACAGAGAGGGAGAAGCATTCATCTATGCATACGGGTAAGAGAATCTAGCTAGCAACATTCAGATATAAGTTTATAATTTTGTCAGAAAGTTGTTTTTATTGCGAATTAAAGTGTATGGTTAGCTAGCTAGCTAACACTGAGCCTTGTTGGTTAACTTTAGCTAACTGCAGATTCATGCATGGTGGATAGCTATGACAATCAGTATGGGTTGGGATTATTGCTACGTTCAAAACAATTGGGAACTCTGGAGGAAAAAAACGAGCTCCGACTGGGAAAAATCAATTTGAACGGTCATTGAACTCGGAATTCCAACTCAGGAACTCGGGCCTGTTTCTAGAGCCCCGACTTTCTGAACTGAAGATCACTGACATCATGATTTGACCTTGTATTTTTCCCAAGTTCTCGTATTTTTCCAAGTTTCCAGTTCCCAAGAGTGTGCTAAGCCGTCATCAAGGCAGCCTTGAAGAATCTCAAATATAAAATATATTTTTATTCGTTGAACACTTTTTTGGTTACTACATGATTCCATATGTGTTATTTCATATTTTTTTAAGTCTTCACTATTATTCTACAATGTAGGAAATAGTAAATATCAAGAAAAACCCTTGAATGAGTAAGTGTGCAAACTTTTGACTGGTACTGTATATATATTTTTTTATCATTACCTTAGATACTTTATAAATATGCATATAAGTGATATACTGTAGGCCCAAATCCTAATGCCTGTGTGTGTGTGTGCGCGTGTGTGTGTGTTTGTAACTCAAGTTGTTGCAGAGATCTTCCATTGACATCAATGCATCATTTATACCAAAGTCCAAATCTTGTGCACACTTTTCAAGTTAGGATTCAGCCCAACATCAATCCGATAATGCCATCCCATTCTACTACTACCCACCACAATATCATTAAACTCAGCCCAACTTTTTTCAGACAGGCTATTTGACAATAAAATTGAATGATGTGTTTATTTCCTTAACCCATTTATACTGGCGGGTATGACTGCACAATTGGAGGACATGGAGAACCAGCTGCTGTCACGAAAATGAGGGATGTCATTCAAGTAACCCAACAAGAATAAGGAGATGCTTTGAGCATAGAATCATTTTCCTGTCAAGAATGTAAAAGTAAAAACACAAGTCCTATCAATGTCGACTTTCCATGATGTGAATGACCCAAAACAATATTTTATGTAGAATATCTTATTTCAGTGCATGAATGTGGACATGCAATGGACTTAAGTCATGTCAAGCACATCCATACTTAATGTAGACATAAGCACAGGCAACTAGAAAGTACAGCCATTGCTTATAACTTAAAGCTCCAATATGCAACTTTTTGGGCACCCAACCAAATTCACATAGAAATATGAGTTATAGATCTGTCATTGAAAGTCTAAGAAGCTGGTAGATCTATGCTTCCCGTTTTAAAGTTTTGTTTGTGTCTTTTTACTTTCATTTTTGTACATCTTCAAACAGCTGAAAATAAAATATTATTGTTTATGGAAAATATATTTCACAACGATTTACATGGTACAATGATGCTCTACACTATAATGTCACTATGAACTTAAATTAGGCAAACTATTAGAATTTTAGCAACCAGGAAATGCCGGGGTCGATGTCTCCATAGTGCGTCTTAAATACACAGTATTTTTCCATTCTCACACCAGACGGTTTTTATTTGTGCTCCATTTATCCTTAATATGTTTTATATGGTTTGTTAATGTAATGTGTTTATGGCAAGTTTGATACCAGCAGTAAATAACTGGGGCAAAAAATAATTAATAAGTATTATTACCACTTCAAATTCGGACGCATTTTCTCATAGAAAGTAATATAATCCAATAGTTTTAGAGGAATAAATGATAGGAGAGTCGTAAAGAATACAAAATTAGGGTTCCTGGATTCACAAAAGTGAAACCAAGCATCACAAAATTACCTAGATCACAGCAAAACATTACTGTCAAGAGGATGAGAAAGTTCTGTATGAATTTGAGCTCCAAAAAGACATCCTAAATGAGTAATTAAGATCACATTGATTGTCGTACTTTGTAACTATTTATGAAGTTGAATGAGGTCTTGAATATACTGGTATATTATGTGAAATCAAAAAACCACCACAAAGGAAGGGAAGTTTACGCCCAACTTTTGCTGTGGTTTACTTAAGCAATAAGCCCCGAGGAGGTGTTTGTATATGTTCTTATGCATGACACAACGCGGGGTGCCTGGACACAGCCCTTAGCCGTGGTATATTGGCCATATATCACAAACCCACGAGGTGCCTTACTGCTATTATGAACTGGTTGCCAATGTAATTAGAGAAGTAAAACTACATGTTTTGTCATACCCGTGGTAAATGGTATGATATACCACAGCTGTCAGCCAATCAGCGTTCAGGGCTCGAACCACCCTGTTTATAATTTATTTTAAATGGAGTGAGCTTCTTTGAAGCATTTTACTGCATTTTCTTGAGACCGAGAGAATATCACTGAGCGATGTAAATGAACAAGAGGGCCTTTTAGTTTCTTTATTTAGTCTTATATTAAACGACCATGTGATGGGAAAGATTTATACTCCTATATTTGGTTACCTGTATTTTTTGTATTTTTTCTAATAACCTTTTTCTGTAATGGTTGAAGACTCTATTCTGGCACAGATGGTAATAAAGACTGAACTGGCTCGTAGAATCATTGCAACCAGAGAGCAGTCACCCTGTAATTGGGCTGAGAAGTGTTGTTGCGTGTACCCCTGAGGGACTAAATTGACAAGTAATGTGTAGTGGGATCTTGCTTCATTATTGTTTGCAAACAGAGACATACTTTATGGTGATGAACTTCAGTTCTTATCTCCATAGATGTTCTAATCAGTCCCTGGGATGCCATGTTGTCGTTCCACAGGTGTCCCACCCTGGATGACCTTTGTCAGTAGCTTCTAATTAAGGCTAATGGGACGGAGCTCCCCTTTCCATTGCCGTGTTTGCCGACTCCCAGCCAAGACTGGAGAATGTGAAATGTCAGATGGTCCCCCAAGCCTTGGTAAAAGACATGTTAATTGTCCCAATAGGTAATCTGGCCTTCAACTCTCACAAGGAGCTGTGGAAAAACATATGCAACTGCTTTTCAACAACAATCGGCCTTTAAAAAGTTCTCAGTCTGGTGTAACATTGCCAAGTGAACGGAAGAAGCAGAGGAGCTCAGACAAGGAAGTGTTGGCACATACCATATAGCTGTCTATACACCGAGGTATCGCTCCCCCTTATAATTTGGGATCAAATATGCTCTGAAAGCAAACACGTTGACATGAGTACCCTGATATCGGGGAATTTGCTATATTACCATATAGCTGTCTAAAAGTAAAACCACTCCTGTATTGATTCAGCTGCTCTTCATACCATGCTTTATGTGTTGGTTTACTGGGTTTGATTACAGAAATTTGAGCTGAAGAGCACAATGTTCAGCCAATAAAATCATTTATTTTGGCCTCAATGGCCATGATGGCACAAGCCCAGGTACATATCAGCCTACATATGACCCTCCTGTGGGTCCTGAAGTGGGGCCCACTACACCTTCAATGCTAGACAGTGTAACAGTGTACATTCACCGGGTGTTAAGTGCATCATGGTTGAGTTTGTTTTGGTTAATTTTGGATGAAAAATAAATGTTTTAATAATCATATCAAGTGATAAATCATAGATGAGTGGACAGAATATATTCCACTCTTTAAAATGAAATAGGAAAAGAGAACCCATAGGCAAACATGCATGTTGCAATTAAGCACTCGGTAAACAATGCCAGCAATGTATGGAAAGACAGTTCAACAAAACAATAGCGGTTGTACATAGCTGAATATTGTGTAACCTTTATAAAAGCAGTGCATGGTCTACAGTATCAAAATGTCTTTAAGTTAGTAAACAGACTTGCACAGTGTTATTTGGAGTCTAAAGCACTGATGATATACAACTTTGGCGATTTTATTACAGCAGTTCATATTTGAGTCACCACCCTTTAGCAACTAACACATTAACAGTGATGTTTCCCCATTCAGGAACCACAAGAAACTGGTGAAATAAATGTAACAAAATGTTCAACATATGTAAATTGTGATTTTGATGAACTTTGGTGGTAACAGGGATGACACCTGTTTAAACCATAGTGTTAAAGTGGCATTTGGAGTCAACTTAAACCCACTTC
Source organism: Oncorhynchus mykiss (assembly GCF_013265735.2). Taxonomy (NCBI): domain Eukaryota; kingdom Metazoa; phylum Chordata; class Actinopteri; order Salmoniformes; family Salmonidae; genus Oncorhynchus; species Oncorhynchus mykiss. The sequence continues at coordinate 36,908,914 of NC_048581.1, read as the reverse complement.
GACTTCTTCAGAGGTCAATAAGTACATAATGTACATCTAATGTACTCATAGGCTGTGAGCCAGAAATCTGAGCGAGAGAGGCATAGGCTCTCCACAGATCCAACTGTGGAGATTGGAGATTGAATATATACAGTGTATTTGTTTAGGCTATGTCAATAAGCATGAATATATGAAAATGTATTTGGGCGTGGGCTTTGTAGCCTTCCCTTGATTATGCACAAGCTGTGAATGATCTATTCTAATGTGTCCATTGGGGATCCGATTATTTTCAAAGGGATGCTGATTTGAAATTGAATGTGAGGACAAATATTAAATCAAACCATTTATCAAATCCCAAGCAGCAGAAAACAAAACAATTAAAGGAATGTATTTAGCTAGAAAATATCAAAAGAATCTGTCTTGGGCAATCGATGACAGCCAAAGTAAGTGGGAAAAAGGTGTTACATTAGATTATGAGTTAAACATCACTTAAACCATATCATGTAATCATGTTTTTTTCCAACACCCTCATGTGGCAAAGCTGTATGTGTGAGCAATATGGCCCGTGTTAAGGGAATGACCCTCCTTGTCAGAAGTTAGTCCCAGGACTCAAATTATACTATATAAACTCATGCCAGAGATGAAGAACATATTATGTCAGGTTGATCTTGAGATTAGAGGACATCTAGAAAGGTGAGTAGATGGTACATTACTGTACCTAACCAAGTCATTATTACAGCAAGATTTAGAAATAGCAGCAGTATGATAAAACTCATGGATGATGAGGTAAATATCTGAACTTTTGAGGATGTAAATGACAAAGCGCTCTCTGATTTACCTTATATTTCAGCCCAAATATTTCTAATCTACTGCATTACAGGTTGCAACTATTGAGCGATGAATTTCTCAGTCGATGGCAACGTCACATACGTCTCTCTCAACGTCAGAGACACGTTTGTCACGGCTTTGACAAAGAACATTATTGTGGTGGCACTGTGGATCTCCATCAACTACATCAATGGCACATTTGTCCACACCTTCTTGAAACACGAGACCTTCAATGTCAACCCTCGCTACATCCTCTTCATCCACCTGGTGATCAATGACATGATCCAATTGACCATTGCTGTCTTCCTGCATGTCATAAGCTACATCCTGTTCACAATCAATGTGTCTTTTTGCTGCTTTCTTTTGATGATCGCCATTTTTACCACTTTGAATACTCCTGTGAACCTGGCTACCATGGCCTTAGAGCGCTATATAGCTATATGTATACCGCTGCGCCATTCTCAGATATGTACAGTGCGCAGGACCTACATTCTCATTGGCATCATTTGGATCATGGCCGCCATTCCAATTTTGCCTGACCTTTTCATTCTCTTGGCCACAGAACCACTTCAGTTCTTCCACTCCAAAATATTCTGTAGCCGAGACTCACTTTTCCGCAACCCGTACCTGATAGAGAAGAAATACATTTCCCACGCTGTGTATCTGACTGTTGTTTGGTTCATTCTTTTCTATACGTATTTCAGGATCATGTTCACTGCCAAGGCGGCTCATGCAGATGCCAGGAAGGCTCGCAACACCATCTTGCTTCATGCTGTACAGTTGTTAATGTGCATGTTCACCTACATAGGCCCTTTGATTGACAGCCTGATGCTATATATATTTTCCACACATGCGCTGGAGATCCGGTTTACTAGCTATGTAATTGTTCATATTTTGCCCAGGCTTATTAGTCCAATAGTTTATGGGCTTAGAGATCAGACCTTTTGTAAATATCTGAAGAGGTACCTGATGTGTCGGGTGAATGAGCATTTATCCTCAAAATGTGTCCCTTTCAAACACCACCAGCCAAGGGAAAAGGTCTTTATAGATCACATAGCAGGATAATTCTTCTCCATGTGTATATACTCTATATTTTCAGTGGTTTATTTTGAAAGGTGTGTAACTAAATTCATTTTCTCATGATATAGATATGTGTGTATATATGTATATATATATATATATATATATATATATATATATATATATATATATATATAGATATATATATAGATATATATAGAGATAACGGGTTTTATTGTTCTTCACCAAATAATTATGTCAGCAAGCTGAATTGTAATGAAAATGTGGAAGAAAAAAGGTGTAATTCAATATCTATCTATCCACTGAGTGTAAAAAAAAACATTAAGGACACCTGCTCTTTCCATGAGATTGACCAGGTGAATCCAGATGAAAGCTATGATCCCTTATTGATGTCACTTGTTAAATCCCCTTCATTGTAGATAAAGGGAGGAAACAGGTTAAAGAAGAATTTGTAAGCTTTGAGACAATTGAGACATGGATTGTCTGTGTGCCATTCAGAGGGTGAATGGGCAAGACAAAATATTTAAGTACCTTTGAACGGGGTTTGGTAGTAAGTGCCAGGCACACTGGTTTGTGTCAAGAACTGCAATGCTGCTAGGTTCTTAATGCTTAACAGTTCCCTGTGTGTATTAAGAATGGTCCACCACCCAAATGACATCCAGCCAACTTGACAACTGTGGGAAGCATTGGAGTCAACATTGGCAGGCATCCCTGTAGAATGCTTTTGACACCTTATAGAGTCTATGCCATGACGAAATGAGACTGTTCTGAGGGCAAAAGGGGGGCTGCAACTCAACATTAGGAAGGTGTCCTTAATGTTTTGTACACTCAGCATGTATGTATGTATACACACCAGTGCCTTCAGAAAGTGCACACCCCTTGACTTTTTCTTCCACATTTTGTTGTGTTATTCTGAATTTAAAATGGCTTTTAAAAAAAATGATTGTGTCACTGATAAAAAATAAAAATGTAAAAAATAAAAAGCTGAAATGTATTGAGTCAATAAGTATTCTTATGTTACGGCAAGCCTAAATAAGTTCAGGAGTAAAAAAATTCTTAACAAGTCACATAAAAAGCATGGACATGGAATAATAGTGTTTAATAGGATTGTTGAATGACTACACCATCTTTGTACCCATCACATACAATTATCTGTAAGGTTCCACAGTCAAGCAGTGAATTTCAAGCACAGGTTCAACCACAAAGACCAGAGAGCTTTTCCAATGCCTCGCCAAGGCACCTATTGGTAGATGGGTAAAAATTATACTAAGCTAAAATATGGTATTGTTTTAAGGTGGCCATACCATGGATCATTTAGCTATTTGATTTGGAATTTTAGGACCCCTTTGGGTGTACAAAAATATGTAAATATGTAAAAGTTATTTGATAAAATCTTTTATTTGGCCTTTACTACTACAGCCCATAGAAATGTACTGAATAACACATTCATACATGTACAAAATAAATCATAATGTTGTCTAGGAGATATAAGAAAGCTCAGGAAAATTTCACTGCTCAAAAAATAAAGGGAACACTTAAACAACACAATGTAACTCCAAGTCAATCACACTTCTGTGAAATCAAACTGTCCACTTAGGAAGCAAAAGTGATTGACAATACATTTCACATGCTGTTGTGCAAATGGAATAGACAACAGGTGGAAATTATAGGCATTTAGCAAGACACCCCCAATAAAGGAGTGGTTCTGCAGGTGGTGACCAGACCACTTCTCAGTTCCTATGCTTCCTGGCTGATGTTTTGGTCACTTTTGAATGCTGGCGGTGCGTTCACTCTAGTGGTAGAATGAGACGGAGTCTACAACCCCACAAGTGGCTCAGGTAGTGCAGCTCATCCAGGATGGGACGTCAATGCGAGCTGTGGCAAGAAGGTTTGCTGTGTCTGTCAGCGTAGTGTCCAGAGCATGGAGGTGCTACCAGGAGACAGGCCAGTACATCAGGAGACGTGGAGGAGGCCGTAGGAGGGCAACAACCCAGCAGCAGGACCGCTACCTCCGCCTTTGTGCAAGGAAGAGCAGGAGGAGCACTGCCAGAGCCCTGCAAAATTACCTCCAGCAGGCCACAAATGTGCATGTGTCTGCTCAAACGGTCAGAAACAGACTCCATGAGGGTGGTATGAAGGCCCGACGTCCACAGGTGGGGGTTGTGCTTACAGCCCAACACCATGCAGGACGTTTGGCATTTGCCAGAGAACACCAAGATTGGCAAATTCGCCACTGGCGCCCTGTGCTCTTCACAGATGAAAGCAGGTTCACACTGAGCACATGTGACAGACGTGACAGTCTGGAGACGCCGTGGAGAACGTTCTGCTGCCTGCAACATCCTCCAGCATGACCAGTTTGGCGGTGGGTCAGTCATGGTGTGGGGTGGCATTTTTTGGGGGGCCGCACAGCCCTCTATGTGCTCGCCAGAGGTAGCCTGACTGCCATTAGGTACCGAGATGAGATCCTCAGACCCCTTGTGAGACCATATGCTGGTGCGGTTGACCCTGGGTTCCTCCTAATGCAAGACAATGCTAGACCTCATGTGCCTGTAGTGTGTCAGCAGGTCCTGCAAGAGGAAGGCATTGATGCTATGGACTGGCCCGCCCGTTCCCCAGACCTGAATCCAATTGAGCACATCTGGGACATCATGTCTCGCTCCATCCACCAACGCCACGTTGCACCACAGACTGTCCAGGAGTTGGCGGATGCTTTAGTCCAGGTCTGGGAGGAGATCCCTCAGGAGACCACCCGCCACCTCATCAGGATCATGCCCAGGCGTTGTAGGGAGGTCATACAGGCACGTGGAGGCCACACACACTACTGAGCCTCATTTTGACTTGTTTTAAGGACATTACATCAAAGTTGGATCAGCCTGTAGTGTGGTTTTCCACTTTAATTTTGAGTGTGACTCCAAATCCAAATTTGATTTCCATTGATAATTTTTGTGTGATTTTGTTGTCAGCACATTCAACTATGTAAAGAAAAAAGTATTTAATAAGTATATTTCATTCATTCAGATCTAGGATGTGTTATTTTAGTGTTCCCTTTATTTTTTTGAGCAGTGTATATATTTTTGTTGGCACAAAACTACCTCCATGCTTCCATTCATTTGTGTGGTTTAAATTCAGAGAGTCCAGTGGCACTGTTTGGTGTCGTAGACCAACCATTATCATGTTTGTGAGAGTCTTCCCTTTCCAACGTGGGGTCATATTAGTTTGTAGCACAAAGGATTCGAACGCTACAGACGTTTTCGTAAGACGGCAGATTTTCAGGATATCTCATGGTCTGACAAAACACCACTGTCGCTTGGCGACCTTCCAAGACAGATGCGGACAGCCGTTAATTGACAGGTTTTTGATGGGGATTGTTTTTTGTTACTTATAGCCTGTTATTAACGGCTGTGATAGGAGAAAGCTGAGGATGGATTAACAGTATTAGTTATTACACAATACTAACCTAATTGACAGAGTGAAAAGGAAGCCCGTACAGAATAAAAATATTCAAAAACATGCATCCTATTTGCAACAAGGTACTAAAGTAATACTGTCAAAACTTTGGCTAAGCAATTAACATTTTATCCTGAATACAAGGCACAATGTATGGAGCAAATCCAATAGAACACATTACTGAGTATCACTCTCCATATTTTCAAGCTTAGCGGTGGCTGTATTATGTTATGGGTAGGGCTGTTACGGTGACCGTATGACCACCACACCAGCGGTCACGAGTCATGATGGCAGTCAACTTCCGCGTGACCGTTTAGTCATGGTAATTAGGCTTCTCCAAGCGCTGATGCAGCGGATGGTCATTAGTAGCCTACCAAACTTGCTAACTGCCTGGTACTCAGCACTCCATTGTCCCTCTAATCACTGATATCAATGCAAATGTTTCGGAAATCTAAATCAAACACTTCATGAGAGCCCATGTTGCGCAACATTTCTATAGGATATGGCACAGCGGTCTAAGGCACTGCATCTCAGTCACTACAGACCTAGTTCGATTCCAGGCTGTTTCACAACCGGCCGTGATTGGGAGTCCCATAGGGCAGCGCACAATTGGCCCAGAGTCATCTGGGTTAGGGCTTGGCCAGGGTAGGCCATCATTGTAAATAAGAATTTGTTCTTAACTGACTTGACTAGTTAAATAAAGCTTAAATAAAAGATCCCATCGGCTTTCTATATGCTAGGCCTATTATATTTATTTATCAACTTTCCTAATATTAAGTACAATGCATCTCTTTACAACAGGAGGGCAATGCAAATTAAGTAAAGGAATAGCTTCCTCCAGTCGCTACTTAAGTGCATAGATGACATGTTTTTCCCGTGCCTGGAGACAGGTGCATGATAATGGTCCATTTTAAATCCAAACTAATTTCGGAAAGTATTCAGACCCCTTCACTCTTTCCACATTTTGTTACGTTACAGCCTTATTCTAAAATTATTAAATAAACACAAATTCTCATCAATCTACACACAATACCCAATAATGACAAAGCAAAAACAGGTTTTTAGAATTTGTGAATTTATTACAAATAAAAAACAGAAATGCCTTAGCCGAGACTCGAATTTGAGCTCAGGTGAATCCTGTTTACATTGATCATCCTTGAGATGTTTCTACACCCTGATTGGAGTCCAGCTGTGGTAAATTCAACTGATTGGACATGATTTGGAAAGGCACACACACCTTTCTATACGGTCCCACAGTTGACAGAGCATGTCAGAGCAAAAACAAAGCCATGAAACAAGATTCTCTGATCGGATGAAACCAAGATTGAAATCTTTTGCCTGAATAGCAAGTGTCATGTCTGGAGGAAACTTGCCACCATGCCTACGGTGAAACATGGTGGTGGCAGCATTATGCTTTGGGAATGTTTTTCAGCGGCAGGGACTGGGAGACTAGTCAGGATTGAAGGAAAGATGAACGGAGAAAAGTACAGCGATCCTTGATGATAACCTGCTCCAGAGCACTCAGGACAGACTGGAGAGAAGGTTCACCTTCCAACAGGACAACAACCCTAAGCACACAGCCAATACAACGCAGGAGTGGCTCTGAATGTCCTTGAGTGGCCCAGCCAGAGCCTGGACATGAACCTTTTCTAACATCTCTGGAGAAACCTGGAAATAGCTGTGCAGCAAAGCTCTCCATCCAACCTGACAGAGCTTGAGAGGATCTGCAAGAGAAGAATGGGAGAAACTGCCCAAATACAGTTGTGCCAAGGTTGTAGTGTCATACCCAATAAGACTTGTGGCTGAAATCGCTTCCAAAGGTGCTTCAACAAAGTACTGAGTAAAGGGTCTGAATATTTCTAAAAAAACTTTTTTTGCTTTGTCATTATGGGGTATTGTATGTAGATAAATGTTTTTAAAGCTTTAATACATTTTAGAATAAGACTGTAATGTAATGTTTTGGGGTAACAGTAAGGCTGTCTGAATACTTTCCGAATGCACTGTACATTATTTAGTATATGTAAAGACGAGATTAAATCAAAAATAGTCTGATGGTGACAATATTAGCCTATGACTTGTGAATGATGTATTTGCCGCTGGGAAATTCAAGTGCTTGTCAAATTGCGACTCGTTTCAGGAAACTAGGCATAGTCACGACTTCACAGGAGAGGCATTTGAACATTTATTATTATTTATTAAAAAAAATCATTTTTGGCAGAATTGCCTTCTGGAACATGTGAACTTTCATGTGCTTACATAACAAACTTGTATGCCATCTTTAAATACGAATAAAGTCGTTAAATTCCTAGCCTGGTTGGTTTAGCCACAGAAAAAGTCAGGAACCTTCCTGCTAGCCATGATTGGCTGAGATAATGAATGGGCTGGACATTCCGAGAGATGAGTTTCGGATTGGTCTGCTGTGTAGCATCTGTCTATAAAATGGAGCTGCTCGTTATGTGTAGATAATCCTTTCTACTGCAATATTTTCTAAAGATATAATGTTAGCCATGGAGAACTGCAAATGCATTGCTACTGCTCTCAACCAGAGTGACTTTGACACAGTGGGCCAAGCAAGCGAAACAATAAAAATGGAATGACACAGGACTAATGAAAGGGGTTGCAGTCTGCCAGATAGCATTCATCCATGTACAGTGGCTTGCAAAAGTATTCATCCCCCTTGGCGTTTTTCCTATTTTTTTGCATTACAACCTGTAATTTAAATGGATTTATATTTGGATTTCATGCCAGGGACATACACAAAATAGTCGAAATGGTGAAGTGAAGAAAAAAAAAAATTCAAAAAATGCTAAAAATAAAATACATTTTTTTGCATATGTATTCACCCCCTTTACTATGAAGCTCCTAAATAGGATCTGGTGCAACCAATTACCTTCAGAAGTCACATAATTAGTTAAATAAAGTCCACCTGTATGCAATCTAAGTATAACATGATCTGTCACATCTCAGTATACAGTAGGGAGAACAAGTATTTGATACACTGCTGATTTTGCAGGTTTTCCTACTTACAAAGCATGTAGAGGTCAGTCATTTTAATCATAGGTACACTTCAACTTTGAGAGACGGAATCTAAAACAAAAATACAGAAAATCACATTGTATGATTTTTAAGTAATTCATTTGCATTTTATTGTATGACATAAGTATTTGATCACCTACCAACCAGTAAAATTCCAGCTCTCACAGACCTGTTAGTTTTAAGAAGCCCCCCTGTTCTCCACTCATTACCTGTATTAACTGCACCTGTTTGAACTCGTTACCTGTATAAAAGACACCTGTCCACACAGTCAATCAAACAGACTCCAACCTCTCCACAATGGCCAAGACCAGAAAGCTGTGTAAGGACATCAGGGATAAAATTGTAGACCTGCACAAGGCTGGGATGGGCTACAGGACAATAGGCAAGCAGCTTGGTGAGAAGGCAACAACTGTTGGCGCAATTATTAGAAAATGGAAGAAGTTCAAGATGACGGTCAATCACCCTCGGTCTGGGGCTCCATGCAAGATCTCACCTCGTGGGGCATCAATGATCATGAGGAAGGTGAGGAATCAGCCCAGAACTACACTGCAGGACCCGGTCAATGATCTGAAGAGATTTGTGCCCACAGTCTCAAAGAAAACCATTAGTAACACACTACGCCGTCATGGATTAAAATCCTGCAGTGCACGCAAGGTCCCCCTGCTCAAGCCAGCGCATGTCCAGGCCCGTCTGAATTTTGCCAATGACCATCTGGATGATCCAGAGGAGAAATGGGAGAAGGTCATGTGGTCTGATGAGACAAAAATAGAGCTTTTTGGTCTAAACTCCACTCGCCGTGTTTGGAGGAAGAAGAAGGATGAGTACAACCCCAAGAACACCATCCCAACCGTGAAGCATGGAGGTGGAAACATCATTCTTTGGGGATGCTTTTCTGCAAAGGGGACAGGACGATTGCACCGTATTGAAGGGAGGATGGATGGGGTCATGTATCGTGACATCTTGGCCAACAACCTCCTTCCCTCAGTAAGAGCATTGAAGATGGGTCGTGGCTGGGTCTTCCAGCATGACAACGACCCGAAACACACAGCCAGGGACACTAAGGAGTGGCTCCGTAAGAAGCATTTCAAGGTCCTGGAGTGGCCTAGCCAGTCTCCAGACCTGAACCCAATAGAAAATCTTTGGAGGGAGCTGAAAGTCCGTGTTGCACAGCGACAGCCCCGAAACCTGAAGGATCTGGAGAAGGTCTGTATGGAGGAGTGGGCCAAAATCCCTGCTGCAGTGTGTGCAAACCTGGTCAAGAACAACAGGAACATGATGATCTCTGTAATTGCAAACAAAGGTTTCTGTACCAAATATTAAGTTCTACTTTTCTGATGTATCAAATACTTATGTCATGCAATAAAATGCAAATTAATTACTTAAAAATCATACAATGTGATTTTCTGGATTTTTGTTTTAGATTCTGTCTTTCACAGTTGAAGTGTAACTATGATTTTTTTTTTTAATTACAGCCCTCTACATGCTTTGTAAGTAGGAAAACCTGCAAATTTGGCAGTGTATCAAATACTTGTTCTCCCCACTGTATATACATACACCTGTTCTGAAAGGCCCCAGAGTATGAAACACCACCAAGCAAGCGGCATCATGAAGACCAAGGAGCTCTCCCGGAACAGGCAAGCAGGGCATCTCTGCTGTGCCACAGCAGAGATTGGAGTATCTGTCTTTAGGACTACTTTAAGCCGTACACTCCACAGATCTGGGCTTTACGGAAGAGTGGCCAGAAGAAAAGCCATTGCTTAAAGAAGAAAATGAGCAAACACATTTGGTGTTCACCAAAAGGCATGTGGGAAGTCTCCCCAAACATATGGAAGAAGGGTCTCTGGTCAGATGAGACTCAAATGTAGGTTTTTGGCCATCAAGAAAAACGCTATGTCTGGCGCAAACCCAACACCTCCCATCACCCCGAGAACATCATTGGCAGGGACTGAGAAACTGGTCAGAATGGAAGGAATGATGGATGGCGCTAAATACAGGCAAATTCTTGAGGGAAAGCTGTTTCAGTGTTCCAGAGATTTGAGACTGGGACGGAGGTTCACCTTCCAGCAGGATAATGACCCTAAACATACTGCTAAAGCAACACTCAAGTGGTTTAAGGGGAAACATTTAAATGTCTTGGAATGGCCTAGTCAAAGCCCAGACCTCAATCCAATTGAGAACCTGTGGTATGAATTAAAGGTTGCTGTACACCCGCAGAACCCATCCAACTTGAAGAAGCTGGAGCGGTTTTGCCTTGAAGAATGGGCAAAAAATCCCAGTGGCTAGATGTGCCAAGCTTTTAGAGACATACCCCAAGAGATTTGCAGCTGTAATTACTGCAGAAGGGGGCTCTACAAATTATTGACTTTGGGGTGGTGAATAGTTATGCACGCTCAAGTTCAGTTTTCTTATTTCTTGTTTTCTTCACAAGAAAAAATATTCTCGATCTTCAAAGTGTTGTCTAAATCAAATGATACAAACCCACAAAAAGTATATTTTAATTCCAGGTAAGGCAACAAAATAGGAAAAATGCCAAGGGGGTGAATACCTTTGCAAGCCACTGTATACGGGTAAGAGTCTAGCTATAGTTTCAGATATTATAAGTTTCTAAATTTGTCAGAAAGTTGTTTTAATTGCAAGTTATAGCTAGTTAGCTAGCTATCATTGAACCTATTTGGTTAACTTTAGCTAGCTATGACAAAATCGGTTTATTGCTAGTATGCCATGGCTTGGGATTATGGTTTATTGTTTAGCGAGCTTGCTAGCTAGCTATGTCTAAACAATACTCCACTTCGCCAGATGACTACATGACCCATCAAGTAGGCTAGGTGTGTCTGACAGTTATTACGGCTATAATAATGCATCTGGAATTTGTCTTTCAGCAACAGTAGAACAAGCCTGACTCTCCTCCACCAGTCAGCTTTGATTTTGTTCAACCCGTAAGAAACATTTCCTCCTTTATACTGATTAAGAAATATATGGGAAGCAGGCAAATGGCTTTCACTGATCTGTATAAAGACTGACTGACAGGGGTGAGACAAATTAAAATGAATTGTCTTAATGTTGTTTGCAGGTGCACTGTCCTTCTATGCAGCCAGGTCCCATCTTCTTTTTAACTTCTCGCAAGTGTGGCGTGTTTGTGTCTGCTGTGAAGGGATACCACAACAAGTCAACTACTTGATTGATGAAGTCATGTCATCCAACAAAGGCAGCAGCGCATTCATCAAGTACACACACCATTTCTTCACCAACTATGGAGTTGGGGAAACATGTGGACCTGAATTGTGATAACTGTAGTGGCCAAACAAGAACAAGTTTGTGCTCTGGTATCGTACCTGGCGGACCATGCACAAGCTCCACCAGTCTGGACCTTCACTTTCTGATCACAGGCCACACAAGTTTGCAAGTTTGCCCTGACTGGTGCGTCGGCCTCATCAAGCAGCAGTAACAGCACTTCAGGTGAATATAATTTATTGCATTGTATGGGGTTAATCTTATTATCTAAACTTGGGAGGTGAATTGATGTTATGCAAGGTTGTAATGTCTTCAACTATTGTTATTTCCTCTTTTACAGCTTCAATGCTCTGGAGCCTGGTGTTGTCACCAAGGAGCGTTCAGACTTAGTCGGGACCAGGTTTCAGCTGCTGAGCAACACTTACATCCTTCCTCCCATAGATGGTCTGCCTGTACAAGCACAACCTGGACAGGACACAGCTAGACAAAGGTATATTTTTTTAAAGACCAGGGAGCTTTGCGACAGAGGCTATTGACATCAGATGCCCTGCACCAAAGTCAAGTGCATGACAGAAACAGACTCTGTGAAGTTTGGCTGGTACTGTATAAGCACGGATTAGCATTCCAAGTGAAGCTGGCTGAGAGAATGCCAAGAGTGTCCAAAGCTGTCATCAAGGCAAACAAAGGCTGGCTACTTTGAAGAATCTCAAATATATTTTGATTTGTTAAACTTTTTTGGTTACTACGTGATTCCATATGTGTTATTTCATAGATTTGATGTATTCACTATTTATTCTACAATGTATAAAATAGTGAAAAGAAAAACCCTTGAATGAGTTGGTGTCCAAACTTTTGACTGGTACAGTAGATTCCTTTGTTCATGCGTGGTCCATACGGAGCAGTTCACTCTCTCCTAACAAACGCACCATACGTTGCTGCTACTATTTTATTTATTTTGTATCGTGCTGCTCAGCCACTTTACCTCTGATTGTATGCATATACCTACAGTTGAAGTCGGAAGTTTACATACACTTTAGCCAAATATATTTAAACAGTTTTTCACAATTCCTCACATTTAATCCTAGTAAAAATGCCATGTCTTAGGTCAGTTAGGATCACCACTTTATTTTAAGAATGTGAAATGTCAGAATAATAGAGAATTATTTTTCAGTTTTTATTTCTTTCATCACATTCCCAGTGGGTCAGAAGTTTACGTACACACAATTACTATTTGGCACCATTGCCTTTAAATTGTTTAATTTGGGTCAAACGTTTTGGGTAGCCTTCCACAAGCTCGCAATAAGTTGGGTGAATTTTGGCCCATTCCTCCTGACAGAGGATATTTGGCTAAGGTGTATGTAAGATTCTGACTTCAGCTGTGTGTATATATATATATATATATATATATATATATATATATATATATATATATATATGTGTGTGTGTGCCTTTCCAAATCATGTCCAATCAATTGAATTTACCACAGGTGGACTCAAATCAAGTTGTAGAAACATCAAGGATTATCAATGGAAACCAGATGCACCTGAGCTGAATTTCAAGACTCATAGAAAAGGGTCTGAATACTTATGTAAATAAGGTTTATGTATTTTTATTCATTTTCAGAATTGTCTAAGAACCCGTTTTTTCACTTTGTCATTATGGTGTATTGTGTGTAGATTGAGGATTCAATTATTATTTATTTTTTTAGAATAAGGCTGTAACGTAACAAATTGTGGAAAAGGGGAAGGGGTCAGAATACTTTCCGAATGCACTGTATATATTTCTTTATTTACCAGCCCACCCCAATAATATATGGTCTGGACCTTCTGGCATTTACCCATGTCTTTACTGATTCTGTATCCTCACAACAAAATCTGCAGAGCTTCGATGATTTTATGCCCCAAATATTCAACATTTTGTTGGTGGTAAGAATTCTATATAATTTTAGCTGTAAAGCACAGTCTTGAATTTTACGTTGTTTTATATATCAACTCATACACCCTGTACCATGGAATCAGTACAACAAAAATCTCTTCCCAACTATTTTGCAATCTGTATGGCACAGTTGTCAACATCCTGGTTGTTACGGATACAGGTATTCTGTGTGTGTATCCTGTGTGTGTGTGTATTTCTTTTCTCTCCTTCTCCCCTCACAGGTGGCAATCATCATTCCCCAATCAGTCAACATGCAGTCATCAATCAAGACACACCTCCTCCTTTTCCCTTACCCTATCACATTTCCTTTCCCTTGGTTTAAAAACCCAATCAGTTGTTCTCTCAGGAGCTCAATCTCTCTGTCAATATCTGTCATACATTCTCTCGGTAGTTCTCTTGTTTGTTTTAGCACCTCCAGATCACTTTGTCCCCACCTGTGAGTATTGTTTGTGTTATGGTGTTTGATGTTGGGAAAAGGGGGAACCAAGACAAGTTGCCCATGGGCATACACTACCCGTAGGACTACTTTGTCTAAGAACACTAGGTAGAACTGGGCGGACCACCCACTGTATTTTTTAGTTAGTTAGCTGTATAGTTAGTTAGTAGTAGGCTCATCTAGCTTAGGGGTGTTTTTGGATATTTGTTTCTTGTCTTGGGTCCAGCTCAGCCCATTTTCCTGCGATGGATTTTTGTTCGCACTTTTACTTTGTCACTATTATAATTTGCATGCGTTATATTACGGGTCTCGTTACCCCCCCTAGACTGCCGGGCCAACTTTGGTCCTCAAATAAAACTGGTGTATATATTTTTTTTTATTCCTCTGCCAGTTTTTTTTTTATTCATTTTTCAATTTTACCCCGTTTTCTCCCCAATTTCATGGTATCCAATTGTTTAGTAGCTACTATCTTGTCTCATCGCAACAACTCCTGTACAGGCTCGGGAGAGACGACGGTTGAAAAGCTGCACTGCTTCTTAACACAGCGCCATCCAACCTGGAAGCCAGCTCCACCAATGTGTCGGAGGAAAAACCGTGCACCTGGCAACCTCGGTTAGCGCGCACTGCGCCCGACCCGCCACAGGAATCGCTGGTGCACGATGAGACTAGGATTTCCCTACTGGCCAAACCCTCCCTAACCCGGACAATGCTAGGCCAATTGTGCGTCGCCCCACGGACCCCCCAGTCGCGACAGGTTACGAACCTAGAGTCTCTGGTGGCACAGCTGGCGCTGCAGTAAAGCGCCCTTAACCACTGCTTGGATCTATCAACTGTTCCTCAATCTTCTTCTGATGACTACAAGCATAGAATATGAACCTTCAAAACCTACACTATAGGATGGATGTGTTTAGGAATGGGGGATGAAAGGCACACCTGTCTAGAGAGCAAAAACCAAGCCAAATCAAATGTTATTTGTCACATGTGCCAAATACAACAGCTGTGGACCTTACCGTGAAGTGCTTACTTACAAGCCCTTAACCAACAATGTAGGTCAAGAAATAGGAATTATTTTCTGAACTCTAAGTCAACTAGTCAAAAAATGTATTAAAATCCATAAGTAACACAAGAAACTTACATAACAATAACGAGGCTATATACATGGGGTACCGGTACAGAGTCAATGTGCGGGGATACAGGTTAGTTGAGGTAATTTGTAAAGTGACTTTGCACTTATAATAAACAGTGAGTAGCAGTAGTGTAAAAACACTGGGGGGTGTCTTTGACAATTTTGTTGGCTCTTCCTGTGACAACGCTTAGTATATAGGTCCTTGATGTCAGGAAGCTTTGCCCCTGTAATGTACTGGGCCGTACTCACTAACCTCTATAGCGCCTTATGGTCAGATGCCCAGCAGTTGCCATACCAGGCGGTTATACAACCTCTCAGGATGCTCTCGATGGTGCAGTTGTAGAACTTTTTGAGGATCTGGGGACCCATGCTAAATATTGTCAGTCTCCTGAGGGGGGAAAGGTTTTGTCGTGCTCTCTTCACAACTGTGATGGTGTGTTTCGACTATAATAGTTTGTTGGTGATGTGGACACCAAGGAACTTGGAACTCTCGACTTGCTCCACCTCAGCCCCGTCGATGTTCATCGCTGTTCATCGACTACAGCTCAGCATTTAACACCATAGTACCCTCCAAACTCGTCATCAAGCTCGAGACCCTGGGTCTCGACCCCGCCCTATGCAACTGGGTACTGGACTTCCTGACGGGCCACCCCCAGGTGGTGAGGGTAGGTAACAACATCTCCACCCCGCTGATCCTCAACACTGGGACCCCACAAGGGTGCGTTCTGAGCCCTCTCCTGTACTCCCTGTTCACCCACGACTGCGTGGCCACGCACGCCTTCAACTCAATCTTCAAGTTTGCGGACGACACAACAGTGGTAGGCTTGATTACCAACAACGACGAGACGGCCTACAGGGAGGAGGTGAGGGCCCTCGGAGTGTGGTGTCAGGAAAATAACCTCACACTCAACGTCAACAAAACTAAGGAGATGATTGTGGACTTCAGGAAACCGCAGAGGGAACACCCCCCTATCCACATCGATGGAACAGTAGTGGAGAGGGTAGTAAGTTTTAAGTTCCTCGGCGTACACATCACAGACAAACTGAATTGGTCCACCTACACAGACAGCATCGTGAAGAAGGCGCAGCAGCGCCTCTTCAACCTCAGGAGGCTGAAGAAATTCGGCTTGTCACCAAAAGCACTCACAAACTTCTACAGGTGCACAATCGAGAGCATCCTGGCGGGCTGTATCACCGCCTGGTACGGCAACTGCTCCGCCCACAACCGTAAGGCTCTCCAGAGGGTAGTGAGGTCTGCACAACGCATCACCGGGGGCAAACTACCTGCCCTCCAGGACACCTACACCACCCGATGTTACAGGAAGGCCATAAAGATCATCAAGGACAACAACCACCCAAGCCACTGCCTGTTCACCCCGCTATCGTCCAGAAGGCGAGGTCAGTACAGGTGCATCAAAGCTGGGACCGAGAGACTGAAAAACAGCTTCTAGCTCAAGGCCATCAGACTGTTAAACAGCCACCACTAACATTGAGTGGCTGCTGCCAACACACTGACTCAACTCCAGCCACTTTAATAATGGGAATTGATGTAA
Source organism: Oncorhynchus mykiss (assembly GCF_013265735.2). Lineage (NCBI taxonomy): Eukaryota > Metazoa > Chordata > Actinopteri > Salmoniformes > Salmonidae > Oncorhynchus > Oncorhynchus mykiss. The sequence continues at coordinate 36,892,302 of NC_048581.1, read as the reverse complement.
AATATATCACAAGCCACTTTAAACAATGCTACTTAATATAATGTTTACATACCGTACATTATTTATCTCATATGTATACGTATATACTGTACTCTATATCATCTACTGCATCTTTATGTAATACATGTATCACTAGCCACTTTAAACTATGCCACTTTGTTTACATACTCATCTCATATGTATATACTGTACTCGATACCATCTACTGCATCTTGCCTATGCCGCTCTATACCATCACTCATTCATATATCTTTATGTACATATTCTTTATCCCTTTACACTTGTGTGTATAAGGTAGTAGTTTTGGAATTGTTAGCTAGATTACTCGTTGGTTATTACTGCATTGTCGGAACTAGAAGCACAAGCATTTCGCTACACTCGCATTAACATCTGCTAACCATGTGTATGTGACAAATACAATTTGATTGATTTGATTGATTGATTTGTTAATGGGGGCCTGTTCGGCCCTCCTTTTCCTATTGTCCACGATCAGCCCCTTTGTCTAGCTCACATTGAAGGAGAGGTTATAATAATAATCTTACATAATCACAAAAACAACACATTTCTCAATTTTTGTGGAAGTTGGCCATTAGCTAACCACAATTTTCCTGTCAAAGACGTTCATGAACTACGGAAACTATAACTTCACGATCTGACAGTGTGGGGTAGAGCAATTCCAACTAACGGGTGAAAAATTAACCAGGTTTTTTCTATGTATATGCAGAACAGTTTACAAATACACTAATAATGCATTCAGTCTCTGGTTATTGGTGATACTTTCCATTCTGCCCTATTGTCACCTTTGACCCCTTGCAAAGGGCCTTAAATTCCACGTTCTGGATGATATCCTGCCAAACTTTGTTGGTATTTTACTGTTTGATCTAGCGTGTGACTATTTTTCCCCCAGCACTTGCCCCATGTTGGCTGACCTACTGTGCAGTTAAATGGAAAGGTGCTACTTGATGTAGACATGACATGTGATTTGGGATGAGGGGAAATGTCAATCAATGACAATTGAAATTGCTAATTTATTCTGCACATCGCTATATTTGTTTATGTAGACATACTTTGAATATGTTTAATATGTGGGTGAAGCATTTCATTGGTTGTCTTTCTTAATTTATCCTTTTGAAATACAGTGCCTTGCGAAAGTATTCGGCCCCCTTGAACTTTGCGACCTTTTGCCACATTTCAGGCTTCAAACATAAAGATATAAAACTGTATTTTTTGGTGAAGAATCAACAACAAGTGGGACACAATCATGAAGTGGAACGACATTTATTGGATATTTCAAACTTTTTTAACAAATCAAAAACTGAAAAATTGGGCGTGCAAAATTATTCAGCCCCTTTACTTTCAGTGCAGCAAACTCTCTCCAGAAGTTCAGTGAGGATCTCTGAATGATCCAATGTTGACCTAAATGACTAATGATGATAAATACAATCCACCTGTGTGTAATCAAGTCTCCGTATAAATGCACCTGCACTGTGATAGTCTCAGAGGTCCGTTAAAAGCGCAGAGAGCATCATGAAGAACAAGGAACACACCAGGCAGGTCCGAGATACTGTTGTGAAGAAGTTTAAAGCCGGATTTGGATACAAAAAGATTTCCAAAGCTTTAAACATCCCAAGGAGCACTGTGCAAGCGATAATATTGAAATGGAAGGAGTATCAGACCACTGCAAATCTACCAAGACCTGGCCGTCCCTCTAAACTTTCAGCTCATACAAGGAGAAGACTGATCAGAGATGCAGCCAAGAGGCCCATGATCACTCTGGATGAACTGGAAGATGGATGGAGCCAAATACAGGACCATTCTGGAAGAAAACCTGATGGAGTCTGCAAAAGACCTGAGACTGGGACGGAGATTTGTCTTCCAACAAGACAATGATCCAAAACATAAAGCAAAATCTAGAAAGGAATGGTTGAAAAATAAACATATCCAGGTGTTAGAATGGCCAAGTCAAAGTCCAGACCTGAATCCAATCGAGAATCTGTGGAAAGAACTGAAAACTGCTGTTCACAAATGCTCTCCATCCAACCTCACTGAGCTCGAGCTGTTTTGCAAGGAGGAATGGGGGAAAAATTCAGTCTCTCGATGTGCAAAACTGATAGAGACATACCCCAAGCGACTTACAGCTGTAATCGCAGCAAAAGGTGGCGCTACAAAGTATTAACTTAAGGGGGCTGAATAATTTTGCACGCCCAATTTTTCAGTTTTTGATTTGTTAAAAAAGTTTGAAATATCCAATAAATGTCGTTCCACTTCATGATTGTGTCCCACTTGTTGTTGATTCTTCACAAAAAAATACAGTTTTATATCTTTATGTTTGAAGCCTGAAATGTGGCAAAAGGTCGCAAAGTTCAAGGGGGCCGAATACTTTCGCAAGACACTGTATATTTGACAATTTGGTGGGATGTCTGTAAGAAATCACTTATGATGATCATTATTTCAATTTAGTGTAATGACATCAAACACTCCCTTCTCCAGAAGGGCGTACATAATATGATTCCCTATTCACCATAAATGTAAGAGCATTAGATTGGCATATGCATGGCCCAAAAGGAGTTTCCACCATATTTCCTGTTCATGTAGAAAATTGAAAGGGGGCACTTTGGGAGAACTGAGATGTTTGGTACTGTAATGGAGTGCGTAACTGGCAACAGGGAAGTCAGCCGCAGGAGAGCAGAAATGGGTAGCAAACGGAGCCCTTTATTGAGGCGAACAAAAACATGGTACTAAGAAAAATAAACACACACGGGTTACATTAACCCGGCACAAACCAGCCTAGAGTACACATACATTTGCATATAACAATTCCACACACAGACATGGGGGGAAACAGAGGGTTATATGCAAGACAAGTAATGAGGGAATGCAAACCGGGTATGAGGGAATGGTTTTGGTGGCTCCCCACCTCGCTGGCAAAACGTTGTGGTGCCCCCCGCTTGACGGCAGATAGAAATTGACAGTGCATCGGACAGTGCCCAGGGGTGTGTCCACCGACTGGCAGCTGTACTGGCCATTGGCAGAAGTGTGGACAGTCCTATGCCAATAAAGCTAAGGACAAGGCATCTGGGCGCAAAACGCTATGGCCATAAGTGTGCCACCAAGGAGCATTTGCAGACAACTGCCAAACGCCAGGAAGAACAATCAACCGTTGATCACCAGATTTAATCTTATTTGGGTATGTCCCAAAAATGTTGACAATTTTACTAAGCCATGTGATCCTCGTGGGTTTTATGTATATGCAGGCCTGTCCCAAACTGCCACCATTATTCAATAGGGTGACCAATTCCAACAGTCTCTGTCTGAGAAACACCCCAGCAGGGACGACGAATTAGAGAATAGAGTAAGTGGAATGTGACTGTTTTGGTTACATTCTGCATGTTTTCCTACTGCATGTTGATCACATCTGTAGAGTCAGGCAGTTTGGACACCATTTGTATTACCATAACCTGTATAGGTGAAGAAACTGTGGGCAATGTCGTTGGATAGCGTGGACAGGGCAACCGCAAGGATTTTGTTGGAGGGATCCGTTGCCATCCTGCACCTCCATGACTTCCTTACGTTGAAGCCACGTGAGTGGCTAAGTGGGGAGGTATGTTCAGGTCGTCTACATGTTTTGGTTGAATTGTGTGACATTTCCATGGGTGCAGTTGGTAAAAAGTACATTTAGACTGTATTGCCTGGGAATCAGGTCAACTTTGACCAACCATACGCCATTCTGCTTAAGGTAATTGACTTCTACCTCTATCTGAAGAGGGTTGACCTTCAAGTGGAGAGGGATATTTTTATTGTGGATCACCTTCTGGCAGGGAGTATCCTGCATGGGGATACGGTAGTGATACGCAAGAGCACCTTGTCAAAGGTAAATGCATGTCTGCAGTTGTTTTTGTGTCATGGTTCTAAATAAGAGGCTAGAGGGGTCAATGTGTGGACAGCTGCCACCTTCCTGACAAAAGATGGCCTGCAACACCATATAAATGTATCTTCCTTCCTCTTCCTGTAGACCAGTCTGGAGCAGCACAGTTGCTTGATTGGAGCTTGCAACGTGACAAACTACCACTGGATACTCTTGGTAAGCTGCACAAGATAGACCATTTAGTGAGAGATTGGACAGTACTATAATTGAATATTTATTTGTATTTTATTTTACCTTTATTTAACTAGGCAAGTCAGTTAAGAACAAATTCTTATTTTCAATGACGGCCTAGGAACTGTGGGTTAACTGCCTGTTCAGGGGCAGAACGACAGATTTGTATGTTATGATTGAGGCCATTTTGATATACTGACTTGGTATTACCGCTTGTGTTTAGTATGTCAATCACAGGACCCACTCTGCCATTGTCCTGGACCCTACTGGTTCCCCTAATGCGGAGCTCCATATGAGCGAGAACCTAGTCAAGCACATCAGGTATGGTGAAGCCAGTAGTGTAAAAATACTTGAAAGTAGTTTTTGGGAGTATTTGTACTTGACTTTACTATTTATATTTTGGCAACTTTTAATTTTACTTTACTACATTCCTGAAGAAAATAATGTCGTTTTTACTCCATACATTTTCCTTGACACCCAAAAGTAGTGGTTCAATTTTGAACGCTTAGCAGGACAGAAATGTTAACATTCATGCACTTATCAAGAGGACATGCCTGGTCATCCCTACTGCCTCTGATCTGGGGGACTCACTACACACCAATGCTTTGTTTGTAAATACGTCTGAGTGTTTGAATGTGCTTCTGGCTATCTGTAAATTCAAAAAAACAAAAATCTTTCCTTCTGGTTTGCTTAATCTAAGGAATTTCAATTGATTTACCCTTAAACGTTTATGTTTGTTACTTAAGTATATTTTGCCTATTACATTTGCTTTTGCTACTTAAGTATATTTAAAACCAAACACTTTTAGACATTTACTCAAGTAGTATTTTACTGGGTCACTATCACTTTTACTTCAGTAATTTTCTATTAACGCATCTTTACTTGTAGTCAAGGAAAACAATTGGGTACTTTTCCCACCACTGGGTACATCTATTGTATGGTCTGGCAAAAAGATTCTTCAACCATTTCTCCAATGTCCGGCATACTATTCATAATGTTAAGTTGACCTGTCAATGTTGACACTATTGTTAATTTTATAGTCCAGTTGCATATTCATGACTTAATTCGCCTATGTGTTCATGTTATAAATGTTGTAGGCTATGAAGAGATAATTATGAAGCATTATTGATTTCCGTTCAAGCATGCCGTCTCAATCGTGACTAGCCATTCATGTGTTATGCGACACTATGCAGGTGCATGAATGTTGTGAGGAGAGCATGTCATAGCCTATGTATAAACCATGAATGTTTTCCTACCCAAACAGATACTGGTTTGAGGAACGAACCCACAGAACCGGCACACAATCTTGTGATCAGCAATGTTCCCTGGCAGGCGACAACAATACCACACACCAAGCAAAGAGACAGCTACAATTGTGGCGTTTATGTGCTGCTTATTAGTTCCAAGGATAATTCACTAGGCACATGTGTTATTCAGCAGTGATAAATTCATTAAGTTCTTTGAGGAAAAGATCATGATCATTAGAAAGCAAATTATGGACTCTTCTTTAAATCTGCGTATTCCTCCTAAACTCAGTTGTCCTGAGTCTGCACAACTAGGATCCAGCCAGGACCTAGGATCAAGAGAGACTCTCAAGTGTTTTAGTACTATATCTCTTGACACAATGTTGAAAATAATCATGGCCTCTAAACCTTCAAGCTGCATACTGGACCCTATTCCAACTAAACTTCTGAAAGAGCTGCTTCCTGTGCTTGGCCCTCCTATGTTGAACATACAGTTGAAGTCGGAAGTTTACATACACTTAGGTTGGAGTCATTAAAACTCGTTTTTCAACCACTCCACAAATTTCTTGTTAAACAAACTATAGTTTTGGCAAGTCGGTTAGGACATCTACTGTGTGCATGACACAAGTAATGTTTCCAACAATTGTTTACAGACTTATGATTTCACTTGTATCACAATTCCAGTGGGTCAGAAGTTTACATACACTAAGTTGACTGGGCCTTTAAACAGCTTGTAAAAATCCAGAAAATTATGTCACGGCTTTAGAAGCTTCTGATAGGCTAATTGACATAATTTGAGTCAATTGGGGGTGTATCTGTGGATGTATTTCGAGGCCTACCTTCAAAATCAGTGCTTCTTTGCTTGACATCATGGGAAAATCAAAAGAAATCAGCCAAGACCTCAGGAACTAATAACCGAGAACACAACACAAGCAGTGGGGCTGTAGCAGATTCCTGACTTTAAGTAGTTCAACAGCATTGACCATTGGATTCCATGACTGTGAGCAAGTTACAAAATGGTTAGTTTATGTAGTGCAGTTGAAGTCAGAAGTTTACTTACACTTAGGTTGGAGTCATTTAAAACTCGTTTTTCAACAACTCCACAATTTACTTGTTAACAAACTATAGTTTTGGCAATTCGGTGAGGATATCTACTATGTGCATAACACAAGTAATTTTTCCAACAATTGTTTACAGACAGATTATTTCACTTATGTATCACAATTCCAGTGGGTCAAAAGTTTACATACACTAAGTTGACTGGGCCTTTAAACAGCTTGGAAAATTCCAGAAAATGATGTCATGGCTTTGGAAGCTTCTGATAGTATAATTGACATAATTTGAGTCAATTGGGAGTGTACCTTTGGATGTATTTCAAGGCCTACCTTCAAAATCAGTGCTTCTTTGCTTGACATCATGGGAAAATCAAAAGAAATCAGCCAAGACCTCAGGAAAAAAAATTGTAGACCTCCACAAGTCTGGATCATCCTTGGGAGCAATTTCAAAATGCCTGAAGGTACCACATTCATCTGTACAAACAATAGTATGCAAGTAGAAACACCATGGGACCACGCAGCCGTCATACCACTCAGGTATGAAAAGTGCAAACCAATCCCAGAACAACAGCAAAGGACCTTGTGAAGATGCTGGAGGAAACAAGTACAAAAGTATCTATATCCACAGTAAAACGAGTCCTATATCGACATAACCTGAAAGGCTGCTCAGCAAGTAAGAAGACACTGCTCCAAAACCGCCATTAAAAAAGCCAGACTTAGCGACTGCACATGGGGACAAAGATCGTACTTTTTGGAGAAATGTCCTCTGGTCTGATGAAACAAAAATAGAACTGTTTGGCCATACTGACCATTGTTATGTTTGGAGGAAAAAGGGGGAGGCTTGCAAGCCGAAGAATCCCATCCCAACCGTGAAGCACAGGGGGGCAGCATCATGTTGTGGCGGTGCTTTGCTGCGAGAGGGACTGGTGCACGTCACAAAATAGATGGCACCATGAGGGGAAAAATGATGTGTGTATATATTGAAGCAACATCTCATGACATCAGTTAAGTTAAAGTTAAAGCTTGGTTGCAAATGGGTCTTCCAAATGGACAATGACCCCAAGCATACTTCCAAATTTGTGGCAAAATAGCTTAAGGACATCAAAGTCAAGGTATTGGAGTGGCCATCACAAAGCCCTGACCTCAATCCAATAGAAAATGTGTGGGCAGAACTGAGAAAGTGTGTGTGAGCAAGGAGGCCTACAAACCTGACTGAGTTACACCACCTCTGTCAAGAGGAATGGGCCAAAATTCACCCAACTTATTGTGGGAAGCTTGTGGAAGGCTACCTGAAACGTTTGACCCAAGTTAAACAATTTAAAGGCAATGCTACCAAATACTAATTGAGTGTGTGAACTTCTGACCCACTGGGAATGTGATGAAAGAAATAAAAGCTGAAATAAATCATTATCTCTATTATTTTGACATCTCACATTCTTAAAATAAAGTGGTGATCATAACTGACCTAAGACAGGGAATTTTTACTAGGATTAAATGTGAGGAATTGTGAAAAACTGAGTTTAAATGCATTTGGCTAAGGTGTATGCAAACTTCCGACTTCAACTGTAATAAACTGCTCTCTATCCACCGGATGTGTACCAAACTCACTAAAGCCTCTCTTGAAAAAGTCAAACCTTTACCCAGAAAATATAAAAAACTATCGGCCTATATCGAATCTCCCATTCTTCTCAAAAATGTTTGGAAAAGCTGTTGCGCAGCAACTCACTGCCTTCCTGAAGACAAACAATGTATACGAAAAGCTTCAGTCTGGTTTTAGACCCCATCATAGCACTGAGACTGCACTTGTGAAGGTGGTAAATGACCTTTTAATTGCGTCAGACCGAGGCTCTGCATCTGTCCTCGTGCTCCTAGATCTTAGTGCTGCTTTTGATATCATCGATCACCACATTCTTTTGGAGAGATTGGAAACCCAAATTGGTCTACACGGACAAGTTCTGGCCTGGTTAAGATCTTATCTGTCGGAAAGATATCAGTTTGTCTCTGGATGGTTTGTCCTCTGACAAATCAACTGTAAATTCCGGTGTTCCTCAAGGTTCTGTTTTAGGACCACTATTGTTTTCACTATATATTTTACCTCTTGGTGATGTCATTCGGAAACATAACGTTAACTTTCACTGCTATGCGGATGACAAACAGCTGTACATTTCGATGAAACATGTGAAGCCCAAAAATTGCCCTTGCTGAAAGCCTGTGTTTCAGACTTAAGGAAGTGGATGGCTGAAAATGTTCTACTTTTAAACTCAGACAAAGCAGAGATACTTGTTATAGGTCCCAAGTCTATAAATGGAGAATGTTCAGCACTGTTGCTACTCTCCCCAGGAGTGGCCGTCCTGCAAAGATGACTGCAAGAGCACAGTGCAGAATGCTCAATGAGGTTAAGAAGAATCATAAAGTGTCAGCTAAAGACTTACAGAAATCTCTGGAACATGCTAACATCTCTGTTGATGAGTCTACGATACGCAAAACACTAAACAAGAATGGTGTTCATGGGAGTACACCATGGAAGAAGCCACTGCTGTCCATAACATTGCTGCACGTCTGAAGTTTGCAAAAGTGCACCTGGATGTTCCACAGCGCTACTGGCTATTCTGTGGCCAGATGAAACTACAGTTGAGTTATTTGGAAGGAACATATGACACTATGTGTGGAGAAAAAAGTCACCGCATGCCAACATCAACCTCATCCCAACTGTAAAGTATGGTGGAGGGAGCATCATGGTTTGGGGCAGCTTTGCTGCCTCGGGGCCTGGACAACGATAAACTTGGGAATACATTTTTCCAATATATTTTGCAGGAGAATGTTAGGCTGTCCGCCGATTGAAGCTCAACAGTTGGGTGACGCAACAGGACAACGACCCAAAACACAGAAGTTAATCAACAGAATGTCTTCAACAACAGAATACGGCTTCTGGAGTGGCCCAGTCAGAGTCCTGACCTCAACCCGCTTGAGATGCTGTGGCATGACCTCAAGAGAGCAGTTCACACCAGACATCCCAAGAATATTGCTGAACTGAAACTGTTTTGTAAAGAGGAATGGTCCAAAATTCCTTGTGACCGTTGTGCAGGTCTGAGCCGCAGCTACAGAAAATGTTTGATTGAGGTTATTGCTGCCAAAGGAGGGTCAACCAGTTATTAAATCCAAGTTTTCACATACTTTTCCCACCCTGCATTGGGAATGTTTACATGGTGTGTTCAATAAAGACATGAAAACATATAATTGTTTGCATGTTATTTAGTTTAACCAGACTGTTTGTCTATTGTTGTGACCTAGAAGAAGATCAGATCAAATTTTATGACCAATTTATGCAGAAATCCAGGTATTTTCAAAAGGTTCACATACTTTTTTCTTGCCACTGTTCATAAAACTTGGGCATGTGAGACCATGCAGTGCATTCGGAAGTATTCAGAACCCTTCCCTTTTTCCACATTTTGTTATGTTACAGCCTTATTCTAGAATGGATTAAATAAATGTCCTCGTCAATCTACACACAATGCCCCATAATGACAAAGCGAAAACAGGTTCTTTTAGAAATTTTGAAAATGGTATTAAAAATAAAAAACAGAATATTCCTTATTTACGTAAGTATTCAGACCATTTGCTGTGGGACTTGAAACTGAGCTCCTGTGCTCCTCCTCCTTGGTTCCATTGATCATCCTTGAGATGTTTCTACAACTTGATTGGAGACCACCTGTGGTAAATTCAATTGATTGGACATGGTTTGGAAAGAAACACAACTTTCTTGTATAAGGTCCCACAGTTGACAATGCATGTCAGAGCAAAAACCAAGCCATGAGGTAGAAGGAATTGTACGTAGAGCTCCGAGACAGGATTGTGTCGAGGCACAGATCTGGGGAAGGGTACCAAAAAATGTCTGCCGCATTGAAGGTCCCCAAGAACACAGTGGCCTCCATCATTCTTAAATGGAAGAAGTTTGGAACCACCAAGACAGCCCGCCCGCTTGGAGTTTGCTAAAAGGTACCTAAAGGACTCTCAGACCATGAGAAACAAGATTCTCTCGGCTGATAAAACCAAGACTGAACTCTTTGGCCTGAATGCCAAGCGTCACGTCTGGAGGAAACCTGGCACCAGTGAATCATGGTGATGGCAGCATCATGCTGTGGGGATATTTTTCAGCGGCAGGGATTGGGAGACTAATATCCTTGAGTGGCCTAGCCAGAGCCCGGACTTGAACCCCCTCAAACATCTCGAAAGACCTGAAAATAGCTGTGCAGCAACGCTCCCATCCAACCTGACAGAGCTTGACAGGATTTTCAGAGAAGAATGGGAGAAACTCAACAAATACAGGTGTGCCAAACTTGTAGCGTCATACCCAAGAAGACTCGAGGCTGCCAAAGGCGCTGCCGCCAAAGGCGCTTCAACAAAGTACTGAGTAAAGGGTCTGAGTCATTATGTAAGTAGATTTTTATTATACATTTCTAAAATATTTTTCTTTGTCATTATGGGGTATTGTGTGTACATTGATGGGGGGGGGGGGGGAGACATGTAATCAATTTGAGTAAGGCTGTAATGTAACACAATGTGGGAAAAGTCAAGGGATCTGAAATACTTTCCGAATGCACTGTATGTACAGAAGCCGCTGCAGTGTTACAACTAAAAAGTTTGGACACGTGGCAATTGTCTGTCAAATGAATAAATACGTAGTAGTTGAAGAGTCTGATGAAGCATGTTGTAATTATGTGATGGGAATGTAATGTAAGGAGGTTGCGGTAGCTAGGATCAGGGCTATTCAGCACATGCAATGTGCCGGCAGTGAAAATAGCTGGAGTGAGTAGAGATTATATGGTTGTGGATGTCCCACAGTCTGCAGTGAATGCCAGGCAGGAGAAGGATCCCAACACACTAACTGTGAAGGTGGACTTTGTTGCATTTATAGCGCAAGTGATAAATTGCACTGTGAAGGCGACAAATAGATTTCTGGATCTCCAGGACTTTACAGCCTAAATGTTACAGGGTACTGAATGAAGACGTTTCCCCCTCACAGGTTCCTGAGCCTGTCTGTTTAAATCTGTCTGAAGTACAGATTTTTTTGTTTGAAATTCAGGGTAGTAGTGTATGTCCCACCCTGCATTGGCCTGATATTTTTCAGTGGCATTATTAACCCGCATCCAACGTTGTTTTAGAGAATTTGGCAGAACGTTAGTGTTTTTGGTAATTAGTATGAGTTTGTTCATCCACAACAGATTTTGTTTTGGGGGTATTTTTCACTACCCTGTACAGTAGATGGCGGTAAAACACTGTATGAGTGTAGTCTGCCAATAAACCTCAAAGAGGAAGGCGCTTGAATTTCCTGTCTGCGAATCCTGTTTGTCACTGGTTGAGGTTAGTTAGCTAGGTTATATAAACGTTACGTGAAGATGATGAGCAAGGCTGTTACGACGAAGTTTCTGAAATCCGTGCGAGGGTTCCCAAGCCACCGAATGAACTACGCTCAAAGTACTATCGAGAGAGGTAGCTGCGACGTTACACACAATGTTTCATTAGCTACTTATCTTGTAGCGAGCGAATGATTGTCATTCGATGACGCAGCAAGCTTAGCCAGTTCCCTAGTTATTCAAATATCACCTAGTCAGACCTGTTCCAGCTGGCTGATATGAGTTATTAGATAGCTAGTTAGGTACTGTTAAAGCGTCTGTTACGCCCGTACATACCCTGTAATGGCTAATGATCTGCTAACGTTAGCACCTGTTCCCCAACTTTTCTGCTCTGAATACTTGCTGGACCCTAATAACTAATGTCAATATTATGGTGTTTTTACATAATGTATGGAACAGGATAAAGATGAGATGCGACTTCTACATGGATTTTCAAGCAACACCAATGGTATTCTATCCACCAGCCTCTCCTACGATAGTTATAGAAAACTGGCGCCATGAAATCTGTAAATCATTGGGTGTTATTAATTTGATTAAATAAATGTTTGAGTATTGCAATTACCACAGAACCTTCAACTCAATAGATTTTATTTCATGACTCTAGGAAACAAGAGTGAATTATTACGGTAACCCTTACTCCAGAACACATGCATATGGCTGGGAAAGTGCAATGGAAAAAGCTAGAAAGTTATTTGAATGACAATTCATCGACCAGCTTTTGCATCATATCATCAAATGATGACAGAGGCTAACATATCTTCATTTGATGGATCCTTACAGCAAGTGGCACACTTGATTGCTACAGATCCTCATGAAATCGTTTTCACAAGTGGTGCCACTGAATCCAATATGTCAGTCACTCTTGTACTGCTTTAGTCAGATTAAGAGCAAGGTTGGCCTCTGGCAGGATTTGGGAGAGTGAATAATATATGCCAATAACTGCCTTCTGATGAAAATATTAATACATAAGGTGTTAAGGTCGATCAACTGTTCTGTTGTGTAATTCATTTGTAAATGAAGATACCGTGACTTAAGGAAAAGGAACAGTGTCTGTTTTTGTTTCTTCCCACAATGCTTTCCTTCTAGGGTGTGGTTGGTTTTACAAGGCCAAGAAGAAGCACGTTATCACCACTCAGACGGAGCATAAGTGTGCTTGGACTCCTGTCGAGTCTTGGAGGCAGAGGGCTTTGACATAACCCATCTTCCTGTGAAGACTAATGGCCAGGTTGACCTACAGGCAAGCTTAATTGTTTGGTTGTGTAATATAAACATTTGTTTGATGTGCAATGTTTTATAGAGCCTCATTGTATAAATCCACTACTGCTTGTATCAATAATAAGCTCAATTGTTCAAGTAACTTAGCCTATTTCTTCAATATGTTTGCATATCCTAAATACCCCACATGCTGATCTTAACGTTGACATTTTTTTTATAGCTACTGGAGGAAACAATTCATCCAGACACAAGTTGTGTCTGATGACGGTGAACAATGAGATTGCTGTAAGGCAGCCTGTCGAAGACATAGGTAACCTTTTAACCTAAATATAGTGAACAAAAATATAAACGCAACATGTAAAGTGTTGGTCCCATGTTTCATGAGCTGAAATAAAAGATACACGAAAAGCTTATTTCTCTAAAATGTTCACAAATTAGTTTCTCTGTTAGTGAGCATTTCTCCTTTGCCACGATAATCGTTCCACCTGACAGGTGTGGCATATCAAAAAGCAGATTAAACAGCGCGATCATTACATAGGTGCACTTTGTGCTGGGGACAAAAACGGGCCACTACAAAATGTGCAGTTTTGTCACACAACACAAAGCCAAAGCTGTCTCAGGTTTTGAGGGAGTGTGTAATTGGCATTCTGACTTCAGGAATATCCACCGGAGCTGTTGCCAGAGAATTGAATGTTCATTTCTCTACCGTAACCCGCATCCAATGTTGTTTTTGAGAATTTGGCAGTATGTCAAATACACAACGCAGATCAGGTGTAACCACGCCAGCCTAGGACCTCCACATCCGGCTTCTTCACCTGCGGGATTGTCTGAGGCCAGCCACCCGGACAGCTGATGAAACTCTGGGTCTGCACAACCAAATAATTTCTGCACGAACTGTCAGAAACCGTCTCAGGAATCTGCATGCTCGTCATCACCAGGGTCTTGACCTGACTTCAGTTTGACATCGTAACCGACTAAAGAGGGCAAATGCTCACCTTTGCTGTCCATTTGCACGCTGGAGAAGTGTGCTCTTCACGCTGGCAGATGGCAGACAGCGTGTATGGTGTTGTGTGGCGAGTAGTTTAGTTTGCTGTTATAAGCTACAGACAACGAACACAATTGCATTTTATCGATTGCAATTTGAATGCACAGAAATACTATGATGAGATCCTGCGGCCCATTGTCATGCCATTCATCCGCAGCCATCGCATGTTTCAACATGATAATGTACATGTCACAAGGATCTGTAAACAATTCCTGGAAGCTGAAAATGTCCCAGTTCTTCCATGGCCTGAATACTCACCAGACATGTCACCCATTGAGCATGTTTGGGATACACTGTCGTACGTCGATTCAGAGCGTTCCAGTTCTCACCAATATCCAGCAACTTCGCACAGCCATTGAAGAGTGGGACAACATTCCACTGGCTACAATCAACAGCCTGATCAACTCTGCAAAGGAGAGGCAAATGGTGTTCACACCAGATACTGTCTGGTTTTCTGATCCAGGCCCCTACTTTTGTGCGGGGGTCTGGATGTGGGAGTTCCGTGGGTGGCTTTTGACCTTCTCTTTGGATTCCTCATTCCCATCCCAGAGCTAATGGAATATAATATATTATCCTTTTATTTTGCAACATTATCAATGCACTCTAACAGTTCTCAATGTCTTCATTGTTCTCCAACTTCTTTTTCTCTTCAGCCCCTTGTGGGAGATGATGCAAGAAGGGATCGATATAAAGAGCATTAAGTGGACTCAGCACTAGAGAGAGCCTTCAGGAAACATACCTAAGAGCATTGTGAATACTGAACTTGCTCAGTTTCGCGCCTAAAATGCCACTCTTGGGATGACTGGAAATTATTTATACTGTTTAGAAACGCAGAACTTCCTGACTTATGTTAGTGTAGGCCTACAAGTATATTTTGTATTGGCAGACCTGAATAATTTTGTTCCTTTTGTATTTGACAAAGTATTATTATTGACAGAAATGATGTGCTCTTGAAGCAGGAATCCGCTACCCTGCTTGTGTTGTGCACACGGTTTTTAGTATTGCCCCAGCAATTTTATTGTTTTTGTTTCACCATAGTGCTGGGTCGGACAGTAATACTAATAACCGAGCACACAACACAAGCAGTGGGGCTGTAGCAGATTCCTGACTTTAAGTAGTTCAACAGCATTGACCATTGGATTCCATGACTGTGAGCAAGTTACAAAATGGTTAGTTTATGTAGTGCAGTTGAAGTCAGAAGTTTACTTACACTTAGGTTGGAGTCATTTAAAACTCGTTTTTCAACAACTCCACAATTTACTTGTTAACAAACTATAGTTTAGGCAATTCGGTGAGGATATCTACTATGTGCATAACACAAGTAATTTTTCCAACAATTGTTTACAGACAGATTATTTCACTTATGTATCACAATTCCAGTGGGTCAAAAGTTTACATACACTAAGTTGACTGGGCCTTTAAACAGCTTGGAAAATTCCAGAAAATTATGTCATGGCTTTGGAAGCTTCTGATAGGCTAATTGACATAATTTGAGTCAATTGGGAGTGTACCTGTGGATGTATTTCAAGGCCTACCTTCAAACTCAGTGCCTCTTTGCTTGACATCGGAAAATCAAAAGAAATCAGCCAAGACCTCAGAAAAAAATTGTAGACCTCCACAAGTCTGGATCATCCTTGGGAGCAATTTCCAAACGCCTGAAGGTACCACGTTCATCTGTACAAACAATAGTACGCAAGTATAAACACCATGGGACCACGCAGCCATCATACCACTTAGGAATGACGCGTTCTGTCTCCTAGAGATGAAGTACTTTGCTGCTGTTCTGGGATTGATTGACACTTTTTGCAAGAAGATGCTGAAGATGCTGGCGGAAATGGGTACAAAAGTATCTATATCCACAGTAAAACGAGTCCTATATCGACATAACCTGAAACGCCGCTCAGCAAGGAAGAAGCCACTGCTCCAAAACCGCCATAAAAAGAGCCAGACTACGGTGTGCAACTGCACACGGGGACAAAGATTGTACTTTTTGGAGAAATGTCCTCTGGTCTGATGAAACAAAAATAGAACTGTTTGGCCATAATGACCATCGGTATGTTTGGAGGCAATGTGGGGGGCTTGCAAGTCGAAGAACACCATCCCAACCGTGAAGCACAGGGGTGGCAGGATCATGTTGTGGGGTTGCTTTGCTGCAGGAGGGACTGGTGCACTTCACAAAATAGATGGCATCATGAGAATGGAAAAGTATGTGTATATATTGAAGCAACATCTCAAGACATCAGTTAAAGCTTGGTCGCAAATGGGTCTTCCAAATGGACAATGACCCCAAGCATACTTCCAAAGTTGTGGCAAAATGGCTTAAGGACAACAAAGTCAAGGTATTGGAGTGGCCATCACAAAGCCCTGACCTCAATCCTATAGAAAATGTGTGCGCAGAACTGAAAAAGCGTGTGCGAGCAAGGAGGCCTACAAACCTGACTCAGTTACACCAGCTCTGTCAAGAGGAATTGGCCAAAATTCACCCAACCTATTGTGGGAAGCTTGTGGAAGGCTAGCCAAAACGTTTGACCCAAGTTAAACAATTTACAGGCAATGCTACCAAATTGAGTGTATGTAAACTTCTGACCCACTGGGAATGTGATTAAATAAAAGCTGATTTTATTTCATTCTCTCTACTATTATTCTGACATTTCACATTCTTAAAATAAAGTGGTGCTCCTAACTGACCTAAAAAATGGGAATTTTTAATTGGATTAAATGTCAGGAATTGTGAATGGAGTTTACATTGATTTGGCTAAGGTGTATGTAAACTTCTGACTGCAACTGTATGTGTTACATTCCATTTAGTTAATGGATCATTATTCACTATATGTTGACAACATGCAGCATGCTAATAAGGTTGACAGACACTGGTTTCATGTCACATTAAAGGAGAAAATGGAGAATTTGTGTTTGCCTCATCTCAATGTGTGAATTTGAATCCCAACCTTGTGGAGCAATATTTGTATATCATTTGTTTTTTATTAGGGAGAGAAATACTGACATTTTACTAGCTAGACACACAAGCAGAAGTTGTTATTTTCTTTCTATATTTCTACATGGCATTTGATACCATTGAACATCAATTCCTTTTTCTTACTTGAAAACTGTCAAGGACATTTAAGTTCAGTCATTTTACAATCAAACACTATATCAAACGTTGGGTTCGTCAGTTATGCGGAATTTCACCTTTTCTGGTTTTAAATTTTGAATTATTATCTCCAAGTATCCTTAATGACGTCTATCAATATTTTGGAGAGGATATGATCTCACAGTTTGCTGACAATATTCCTGGAAAGCAAATATCAAATTGCCAAAGCACTTGACACCTATTGATTTGTTTTCTGTTATAGGATGGAACGTCTCAGTGTGATCTGTGTTTATATGATAATGTAGAAACTACAATATGTAATATTCATGTTAGACAGTGTTGGTGTCTGGGTATTCATATTACCAAAAACCACATTGTCAGACAGCTGATGAATTTCTCATCCAGACTTTTAAGATGGCGATTCTCCTTTTCAATAATTGGTTACAAAGAGACCTGTCTATACTAGACGAGAGTTATTTTGGTGAAAGCAGAAGGATTGTCTTGTTTCATATACCCTGCTTGTTTCATTATTTGTCCATGGAACTACTTGCAAACACATTAACAAAGCCTTTTGTGGATTTCTTCTGGAAGAATAAGCATAAAAATCTTAAGGATGCAGTTAAAGCTGGGGAGAAAGCAGGAGGGTTTGATATGTTAGACTTTTTGGATGGAAATGATAACTTTAAAAAGATAACTGGATGAAGAGGTGTATCGTTGCACCTGACTCCATTTGGTACTTCGTTCCACAATATCTTTGAGAAGATTGTTGGTTAGAATTTGTTAACATGTGACTACATCTAAATTGCCCATAATACTATCAAAACGTCATGAACAACATCTGTTAGTGTGGAAGTTGAGCTTCGTACACAACTTTTCCCTTTATCAAACCAATATCTTGAATAATGAGTTACTTCATTATAATTTGGTGCTGTGATCAATGCGATCCCAAATGGCCTTATTCACCTAATGAGGTCATATAGGATCTGAGACTTAACCATAAATGCTTAGTTGGAGGAATGGATATTTATAATAAATAATGATCCAAGATGTGGTAACAAACAAGAGGTGTTTCATTGTCAAAAGAGAGTCACCCCAAGATAAAGTTTTATTGGAACTCAGTATTCAAGACCCAGATTGGAAAAAAGCATGGTTAATGCCTTGCATGTTTTGTATACTAAACAAGGCTAGAGAGGTCCATTAGAAGGTGCTACATTATTTACACTGCACAAAACATTAGGAACACCTACTCTTTCCATGGCATAGACTGACCATGTGAAAGCTATGATCCCTTATTGATGTCACCTGTTAAATCCACAGTGTAGATGAAGGGGGAGGACACAGGTTAAAGAAGGGTTTTTAAGTCTTAATAGATTGATATATAGATCTGTTGTATTTGTTTTTAAGGGTAGCACATGCTAAATTAAGCGCACAAACGTTGTGGTACATTAAGGAAATACACAGATGGTTCAAAGGATGCAGTCAGTGATATGGTAGGGTGGGGGCAGGGGTGTATATCCCAGATTTCAATGTAAGAGTGTGTAAGTGGTTAACTGATTGTGTCGGTGTGTCGACAAATCTGTCGTTCTGCCCCTGAACAGTTAACCCACTGTTCCTAGGCCGTCATTGAAAATAAGAATTTGTTCTTAACTGACTTGCCTAGTTAAATAAAGGTAAAATAAAAGTTAAAGGAGAGGTGGGGAGTATGGGATGTAGGAGAGGAAGCTGTGTAGAGTAGACTACGGTTTGGGCACACAGGTTTGAATGCCACATTGGGAGACATGAAACAGGTCTGTGTGAGTGTTTAGTGGAGGAATGGAGAGATTGCGTGAAAGGGTTAGAGAGGCTGGACGGGGTTTGGGTGGTGTAGTGGGGGCAGGAAAGTGTTGTCCAGGGCTCTATTTTACTTTCTTAGAGGAACCGGACTAATGAAGGTAGGCCGTGACTGGCCTCACAATCCAGTACAGTAGTTGGCAGTGTATGCACTTTAAAAGTTGGATGCTGTCCTCCAACCCAATCTAGCAGAAGACCTAGATTGTGTATGTGTGCAATTCAGAGGGTGAATGGGCAAGACAAAATATTTAAGTGTCTTTGAATGGGGTATGGTGGTAGGTGCCAGGCACAACGGTTTGTGTGTCAAGAACTGCTAGATTTTTCACGCTGGACAGTTTACTGTGTGTATCAAGAATGGTCCACCACCCAAAGGACGTCCAGCCAAATTCACACAACTGTGGGAAGCATTGGAGTCAACATGGAATGCTTTCGACACCTTGTTTTAGTCCATGCCCAACGAATTGAGGCGTTTGAGGGCAAAAGTGTAACTCAAAGGTGTAACTCAATATTAGGAAATTGTTCTTAATGTTTTGTACACTCCGTGTATATCCAACAAACGCCTCTATTTAGAAGTTGTTTTTTTTATCAATATAATATCCAAATTCTGGGATATTATATAATACTCAAATAAGTCTTACCTTAAATCTTACCTTGAGCATCACATTTTTTATTTTTAAACATTGATAAGAAGCTAGATTTTATTGTTAATTTCAATACTAAGTAAATTCAAGATATGTACATTTCCCAAGAACCCAGATTTCAAGATTTCAAGAATGTATAGCTTTTAAATTACTTCTGTTACTATGTAATTTGTAGAATATTATAATGCAATATTTTATGTATGATGTGATGTCTTATTTTATTTAAAATTGTGTACGGTGATTTTTGATGTCTTTTTGTCTGAATTGAGTATTGTCTATTGTTACAAAAAAGAAAAACTACACAAGCAGAGAGAGAAGAGCAAGAGAGGAGGACGCACCATAAAATAAAGATCTGTTAACAGATATTTCGGTAAGGACCAAATAAAAACACAGCGGACAAATGCAATTACAGAGATAGTAATAATGAAATGGTTGTTACAGATTCGTGAAAATATACGCCTGCAGTTAGACATTGGGTGAATATAGCGTTAGCTAGAAGGGCTAGCTAGCTACTAGATATTTTTTTGGGGGGGGGGGGCATGTGAGATGTTCGGCCTGCCCAAATGGGGTAACGTTAGCTAGCTATGTGTTTAGCGAACAACAAGCTATATCACTAATGTATTACGTTATGCTTTTCGTGAGCTTTAGAAATGTGGGAACTAGCTAGCTAAACGTTTGATGTTCTCGTGTTTCGCTAGGTAGCTACTAGTCTGAATAAGTACGTTGAAGGGCAATTGTTCTGTCTTTAGCCAATGATGCTAGCTAGCTACCCATCTTGCTAATTAACTAGCTAGCTTCTAGGTCGGAGAAGGGGTTTTCATTGCAGGACCTGCTCTTAATATCAATCCAACTAACGTTAGCTAGCTTGCACGGCGCCCTTTCTCGAGTAATGTGGTACACATTCAAATGTTGAAATGGCTAGATATAATTGGTCTGTGGTCTCTTCCTGTAGCCTTGCAGAATTTGCTGTCTTTTTGCAGCCCTTCACATTTGGAAACCGCTTTAGTACTGTGACAGACTGAGCTTTTAGCTACGTTATTGGCAAATGTGTTTTACAATGAAGTCTCGTTCATGTTGACAGCGTTTTCGTGCCCATGCAATTCATTTGCTATTTCATCAACTTCCCCCAGTATGTGCTATTTGTCGTGACCAGAGATTGGGCAGTCCAGGGGTGTATTCATTACGCCTTGCAGCGGAAACCGTTCACCGTTTAAGAACCAAACGAAAGGGGGAGGGACCTACCTGAATTTGTCCAATAGAAACTCGTTTTCGTTGGAAACGGTTTCTGTTTGGAGGGAACGATTTCTGTTGCAAAAGTTTTACAACGGTATACCCAGCAGGGGTGTAACCATTCGTCCAAACATGGTTGAAATGCACAAATTGAATCATTGAATTTATATTTCATGATTTGAAACTGAATTGAAAATTGCGTTCAGTTTTAAAATGTGATTTCAAATTGAATATTTATATATTCAGTTTGAATATGGTAGATTGCATTCATTGTCTGTATCAAGTTTACAAACTATAATTTAAAGTTGATCAAAGTTTCATAATTTCAGATAAGGAGCATGTATCGAATCAAACGGTCTATGGTAAACAAAAGCTTCTGGTGGTTTCTGAAGCCAATCTGGCATGATGACCACAGGCCTCGCCAGGATATTATAGAAGGGAGTGGCACAAAAAAAAACATGGATAAACTTTTCACTCCATATTTAATCTTGTGACTGACTGGGTTCAAACCAGGTCTCCTGCATGTCACAAGACTGTGTTGACCCACTTGGCTAAAGCCTATAGGGATAACTTCAGGAAGTTAATGTTCTTATTGAGTACCATTTCCCCCCGATTCAGCTCATATCGAGACTCGGAACTCAGGACCTCTGCCTCGCAAACACATGTGACTGCCCTCTTGAGTTCCAACCCCCCGCGCTGTTGAAAAAGTCCTTCAATTGCGCAAGGGGCGACACTTCAGACTGATGAGTGAGTTGTAGATCTGAGTCCAGTGGCACCATTGTATATGAAGATGGCGCCGACAGACATGGCAGCTCTGCTTCTAGCTCCTAAGCAACTTTCCAGTATTTTGTTTTTGTTGTTGTTGTGATTTCTTACATTATTAGCCCAGAACGGTTTTTGTGTTATTACGTACAGCCAGAAATAACTTTTGGATATCAGAGCGGCGGTAACTCACCAACATTACAACCAGAAATATGACTTTCCCAAATTGGATCCTTTGTTCGTACCCTCCAGGGCAACTGAACTTATACCAGAGGCTGCTCCAAGACGCTGCTGGTGGAGAAGAGGTATTCTGAGTGGACTTGTAGTCCGACTCAGAAGGCGTGCACACCATCCGCCACTTCCGGGTATATATTCGCTAATGTGCAGTTCAGCTAATTTTCAAGTAGACAAGCTCAGGGCGAGGATCTCCTTCCAGAGAGACATCCGGATTGCAACATACTGTTTCATAAAATCATGGCGCTCTCCAGATATACTGTCCCCGTTCATACAGCCAGCTGGGTTCTCAATACATCGCTCAGACCGGAATAAAGAATTCTCCGGGAAGAAGAAAGTTGGTGTTTGTTTCATGATTAACAACTCATAATGTGATTGTGATAGCGTACAGGAACTCAAGTACTTTTGTTCCCTCAACCTAGAATGCCTCACGATCAAATGCCGACCATATTACCTCCCAAGAGAATTCTCTTTGGTTATAGTCACAGCCGTGTTTATTCCCCCTCAAGCCGATACCACGATGGCCCTCAAGGAATTACACTGGACTTTGTGCAAACTGGAAACCACCTATCCTGAGGCTGCAGTTATGTAGCTGGGTATTTTAACTAAGCAAATTTGACACATCAAAACATTGCCTTTAGTACTCGCACATCAGACTGGGATATGTTCCGGGTAGCCTATGAGAATAACATTGGCGTATACAGTGACTGAGTTCATCAGGAAGTGTATAGGGGATGTGGTTCCCACTGTGACTATTAAAATCGACCCAAACCAAAAACGGTGGACAGATGACAGCATTTGCACAAAACTTAAAGCGCAAACCACCGCATTTAACCACAGCAAGGTGACTGGGAATATGGTTGAATACAAACTGTAGTTGTGCCCTACGTAAGGCAAGCAAACAGGCAAAATGTCAGTACAGAGACAGTGGAGTAGCAATTCAATGGCTCAGACACGATACGTATATGGCAGATTACTAATGGAAAACCAGCCAAGACACTGACACCGGCATCTTGCTCCCGGAAAAGCTAAACACCTTCGCCCGCTTTGAGGACAACACAGTGCCACCAACACGGCCCACTCCCAAGGACTGTGGGCTCTCGTTCTCCGTGGCCAATGTGAGTAAGACATTTAAGCGTGTTAACCCCCGCAAGGCTACCGGCCCAGACGGCATCCCTAGCCGAGTCCTCAGAGCATGCGCAGACCAGCTGGCAGGAGTGTTTACGGACATTTTCAATCTCTCCCTATCCCAGTCTGCTGTTCCAACTTGCTTAAAGATGTCCACCATTGTTCCTGTACCCAAGAAAGCAAAGGTAACTGAACTAAATGACTATAGCTAAGCCTTTAACACAGTAGTACCCTCCAAGCTCATCTTTAAGCTCGGGGCCCTGGGTCTGAACCCTGCCCTGTGCAACTGGGTCCTGGATTTCCTGATGGGCTGACCCCAGGTGGTGAAGGTAGGAAACAACACCTCCACTGCTAATCCTAAACACAGGGGCCCTACAAGGGTGAGTGCTCAGCCCACTCATGTACCTCCCTGTGTACTCCCACTTAATGATGGGGGCCTACCACGTGTTTAAAGCGCAACTGAAGGCAATAAACAACTTATATCGATGCCACTTATCTGATCGAAAAGTCAAACATTTATTCAGTCTCATCCAAAACAGTTTATTTTTAAAGTGAGTTTGTCATGACTTGAGGGTTTGGTTTTGATTTCAACAAGGTTAACTTGCCCACTAACACGGGATACACACTGCTGCGCACTATCCAATCATACCGCAGAACACATATACAGTGAGACAGACCTGCCCAGCAGTGCAACAGATCAGAGTTTGTTTACATAAGACATGTCACACCTTGGATAGAAGTAAAATTGCGCGACTAAAACTTCCTCTGCAAAAACGTCAACTCAAGAAATCTGAAATTTTTTAAATCTTAGATTGACTATTTTGAGTAAATGATACTGGCATTGTATGGCCTCAAGTTATGCTGAAAACTATGATTTTGATATCTTGGTTGGCCAGTCATTGCATCAATAGCCATCTATGAATTTGAAAGTGGTTACATTTCTCCAGGCCTTTTCCTCAGTTTTTACCCAAAATAGAGGCGAGGTGCCGCTTTGTTATTGTTTCAACTGCGGATTGCCACTTTAAGATGGCTAGGTGGGACAACCACAGTTGATGACCTCACTTATTGTCCATTGTTGCAGATGTGGACCATGTTAGGTGCTTTCACAGGAGTGACCGTTGTCCCCTGTATGTTTTGTGGAAAGATTCCCACACAATTGAGATATTGTAGTGTGCTGAAGCTTTGAGTTCACACACATGCAGGTGGTTGTTTTTTCTCTAGCATTTTCCATACAAAATAAGGAATATGCGAGGCTACATTTTAGTGTAGGCCCAGGCTTAAATCTTTCATGGGGCAGGGTCTGAATACAATCCTCAGTGTGAGACTGATGACGCAGCAGACCTGATTTTAGGTTTGTCCGTAGTATGTTCAGGTATTGGGCTTCAGAGTCTCTTGATAACCATGATCAGATTATGTGTTTGGTGGGAGATGAGAAGCAGTCTTCCAACTGACCGGTCCATTACCATATTATTATACCTTATTTGCATATGTAGGCCATATAGTTGACATAATTTTACATAGAACACTTTAAGGATAAGCTATCGAGGGAAACTTGAGCAATGAAATACAAGTTTTCAATGACATGGATGTTTATTTCACTCTTATGGATTTCTGTGATGAATTAAATTTATTTTCATGCTTGATGTCAACATGAGAAATTACGAGATGCATAATCTTTGTGAAATATATTAGAGTATGGCTTTTTGGCGCGGCAGCCATTTGAAGGAGTTTGTGCTCTAATTGTTGAAGCCAATTTACTGCATTTCTCCTGATGCAAAACAAAAGCTGATATGGGGTTGAATCAAGAGTGTTTTGTACATGCTGTTCACTAAGGATGCCTACATTTGCCTGCCTTTTGCTCATGTTTTTGCTTCCATTTCCTATTGTTTTGTTAATCAAGAATTGATTTAAATAGCTTGCTGTCAGGATTGGCTTGGATATCCTGTGCCACAGTTTTAACGAAGCACCATTATTACAGGTAAGCTTGTGAATATGTCCTGAACAGGCTTGGACTTCCAGTCCAACCCCCACAACCTTCTGTCTGCTCGTCATGGTTTTTACCAGTAATTATTAGCTTTGTTAGGCTATATTCATTGACCTTATTGATTCCCTTTTTGACTAGTGTCCCTTTTGGGATAGTGTACTCTATTGTGGAAACCTCTGAAGTTGAGCAGAGCTAAGCATGACCTACCAAGGTATGAGTGGTATAGAGGAAGAGCATGGTATGTTGGTGGCTTTCTTTGACAAGATACCACATTATCCACAAGCCCCAAGTAAATGTCTCCACTTCATGAACTGATCTCCTTCTGTTGACCACATTTTCTACTTGCTTTTTACTAGGTTGTTTTGGCCAACACCTGCTCTGAACAATGCTTGAGACTTGAGCCTACACATAGGCTAATTGTCTTGCACCTTTAGTGTTTTAATGTTGTTATGCATTTATGCGATAACACATGGCCTAATTTGTCTGATACTCTCCGAATTTGAAACAATTAATCAAATAAATGTTTATTTGTCATGTGCCGAATACAACAAGTGTAGGTAGACCTGAGTGAAATGCTCACTTACAAGTCCTTAACCAACAATGCAGTTAAGAAAAATAAGTGTAAAGTAAAGAATAAAAATAACATGGTTAAAGAGCAGCAGTAAAATAATAGTAGCGAGGCTATATACAGGGGTTACCGGTACAGAGTCAATGTGCGGGGGCATAGGTTAATTGAGGTAATATGTACATGTAGGTAGAGTTAGTGACTATGCATAGATAATAACCAGAGTACCAGCAGTGTAAAAGAGGGGGTGGGGGAACAATACAAATAGTCTGGGTAGACAATTGAAATAGCTGTTCAGGAGTCTTATGGTTTGGGGGTAGAAGCTGTTAAGAAGTCTCTTGGACCTAGACTTGGCGCTCCGGTACCACTTGCCGTGCAGTAGCAGAGAGTCTATGACTAGGGTGGCTAGAGTCTGACAATTTAGGGCCCTATGAAATCCATTTAGTTTTTTCCCCAAATTCAATTTTTTTCTATTTTTATTTGTCTGAATTCTGTGTTTTACAATTTATGCTAATTTTATCATCAGAAAGAGTGTCTAATAATGTGAATGAATAAAATGTCAACAATTTAATTAGATAACAGTACATTTGTGATGATGCAATACAACATTGCACTATTTTTTTTATCTAGTCAAGTGCTTCAATACAGTTCTAAGTGTTTCATTATAAATTAAAATAAGTAATGCAGGAATCTAGGCAACAATGCAGCAAGCAATAGTCAAAACCTAGAGTTATACTTATGTAAAAAAAACAACAACATTGCATTCATTGTTTTTTGTCAAATAAAGTGCTTTGAAGTGTTTCATTGTAAATGAAAAAAAAAGGATTCAGGCAATAATGCAGCAATAGGCAAAACCTATGGAACTACCTTATGAGCTCCTATGTCTGTCTGTCCATTGTAAGTTTTCCATCTATCACAGACATCTCCATTGAAGTACATGATTGTCAGCCTATTTGTGTTGAGCTCAGTGAGTGCCCCTCGCTTGTCTTTGAGTAGAGTCTTGTATTTGAACACCCTAGCCAGCCGGTAGACCTCTGTGTCAAATCCAGCCACAATCTTTTGTGAAGGGGCCTTTTTCGAACATTTGCTAAAAACCTGTATGCTACCCAGCCAGCATAGATGTACATGTCCTCGGAGTACACGTCCTCGGAGTACACGTCCTGGTAATCCGTCTGGCCCCGCGGCCTGAATGTTGACCTGTTTAAATGTCTTTGGCTAAGGAGAGCATGGTCACACAGTCGTCCGGAACAGCTGATGCTCTCATGCATTCTTCAGTGTTGCTTTCCTTGAAGCGAGCATAGAAGTAATTTAGCTTGTCTGGTAAGCTTGTTTCACTGGGCAGCTCGCGGCTGTGCTTCCCTTTTGTAGTCTGTAATAGTTTGCCAGCCTTGCCACATCCGACGAGCGTCTGAGCTGGTGTAGTATGATTCAATAATAGTCCTGTATTGACACTCTACCCTTTAGCTCAATGCGGATGTTGCCTGTAATCCATGGCTTCTGGTTTTGGTATGTACGTACGGTCACTGTGGGGGCGATGCACTTATTGGTGAAGCCAGTGTGGTGTACTCCTCAATGTCATCGGAAGAATCCCGGAACATATTCCAGTGTGCTAGCAAAACAGTCCTGCAGCTTAGCATCTGCTTCATCTGACCACTTTTTTATTGACCGAGTCACTGGTGCTTCCTGCTTTAGATTTAGCTTGTAAGCAGGAATCAGGAGGATATAATTATGGTCAAATTTGCTAAATGGAGGGTGAGAGAGCTTTGTACGCATCTCTGTGTGTGGAGTAATGGTGGTCTAGAGTTTTTTTTCCCCCTCTGGTTGCACATTTAACATGCTGGTAGAAATTAGGTCAAACGGATATAAGTTTCCTTGCATTCAAGTCCCCGGCCACTAGGAGCACCACCTGTTTGCTTATGGCCTTATACATTTCATAGATGGTTTGTGGTGGTAAATAGACAGCTATGAAAAATAGATGAAAACTCTCTTGGTAAATAGTGTGGTCTACAGCTTATCATGAGAAATGCATTTGATTGTGTTTACCAGTTGCTACTGAAATTAGTGTTAGGGATACTGCATTGCAATTATATCAAATTGGCACGTTTATATTTTAAAGGTTGAGTAAGTAAGATTTTCATCAAATGTACCCACATTTATATTGTCAATTGTTTATAATTAGTGAATGCCAGAATGTAGTTATTTTGTTAGATACTTCTCCTTATTAGCTGAGATCAGATTTTTTCAGCCATTTTAGCTGTCATGCTAAATGTTTGGGAACAAACAATCTAGCATAGAACCATGCGAAATTGTAACACTATGCAGATTTTGCCTCCCAAACCTCCGTGACTTATCTTGGCAGCCCCTCCCCCTAACCCTTAATAAACCCCTAACCCTTAATAAACCACAACTTAATTGCTGGTGGTCTAGATGGTCTAGTCAGGTAAATCATTGAAAGTCGACATCAAAATGTGGTGTAGTTTTAGGAATTGCATCTGTTGTTGGTAAGTAATGCACCCTGTAAGTTTCTAAAACGACTTACTCAACCTTTTAAATTCATGCCCCTTCTTCCACCTGAAATGTATTGGACATGGGCCTAATTATGCATCAGATTGATCAATTGGAAGTTGAGCTATACAGTGCATTCGGAAAGTATTTAGAATCCTTGACTTTTTCCCCAAAAAATTGTTACGGCCTTATTCTAAAATGTATTAAATTGTATTTTTTCCTCCTCAGTCTGCACACAATACCTCATAACGAAGCAAAAACAGTTTTTTAGCGAAAGTATAATACATAAAATACTTATCACAGACCCTTAACTCTGTACTTTGTTGAAGCACCTTTAGTGATAGTGGTAGTGATTACAGCCTCGAGTCTTCTTGGGGTATGACGCTACAAGCTTGGCACACCTGAATTTGGGGGGTTTCTCCCATTCTTCTTCTCTGCAGGTCCTCTCAAGCTCTGTCAGGTTGGATGGGGAGCGTCGCTGCACAGCTATTTCCAGGTCTTACCAGAGATGTTACATCGGGTTAAAGTCCGTGCTCTGGCTGGGCCACTCAAGAACATTCAGAGCCTTGTCCCAAAGCCACTCCTACTTTGTCTTGGCTGTGTGCTTAGGGTCATTGTCCTGTTGGAAGGTGAACCTTCAACCCAGTCTGAGGTCCTGAGAGCTCTGGAGCAGGTTTTCATCAAGGCTCTCTCTGTACTTTGCTCCGTTCATCTTTCCCTCAATCCTGACTAGTCTCCCAGTCCCTGTCACTGAAAAACATCCCCACAGTATGATGCTGCCGCCACGCTTTACCATAAGGATGGTGCCAGGTTTCCTCCAGACTTGACGCTTGGCATTTAGGCCAAAGAGTTCAATCTTGGTTTCATCAGACCAGAGAATCTTGTTTCGCATGGGCTGAGTCCTTTAGGTGCCTTTTGGAAAACTCCAAGCGGGGGGCGGGGAGGGCATTTACTAAGGAGTGGTTTCCGTCTGGCCATTCTACCACAAAGGTCTGATTGGTGGAGTGCTGCAGAGATGGTTGTTTTTCTGGAAGGTTCTCCCATCTCCACAGAGGAACTCTGGAGATCTGTCAGTGACCATCGGGTTCTTGGTCACCTCCCTGACCAAGGACTTCTCCCCCGATTGCGCAGTTTGGCCGGTCGGCCAGCTCTAGGAAGAGTCTTGGTTGCTCTAAACTTCTTCCATTTAAGCATGATGGAGGCCACTGCTCTGACATGCATTGTCAACCTTGGGACCTTACAGTTGAAGTCGGAAGTTTACATAAACCTCAGCCAAATACATTTAAACTCAGTTTCACAATTCCTTACATTTAATCCTAGTAAAAATTCTCTGTCTTAGGTCAGTGAGGATCACCACTTTATTTTAAGAATGTGAAATGTCAGAATAATAGTGATTTAAATGGTTTAACTTGGGTCAAACGTTTCCGGTAGCCTTCCACAAGCTTCGCACAATAAGTTGGTGGCCATCACAAAGCCCTGACCTCAATCCCATAGAACATTTGTGGGCAGAACTGAAAAAGCGTGTGCGAGCAAGGAGGCCTACAAACCTGATTCTATTACACCAGCTCTGTCAGGAGGAATGGGCCAGAATTCACCCAATTTATTGTGGGAAGCTTGTGGAAGCCTACCCAAAACGTTTGACCCAAGTTAAACAATTTAAAGGCAATGCTATCAAATACTAATTGAGAATGTAAACTTCTGACCCACTGGGAATGTGACAAAATAAATAAAAGCTGAAATAAATAAATTATTCTGACGATCCTAACTGACCTAAGACAGGGAATTTTTACTAGGAATAAATGTCAGGAGTTGTGAAAAACTGAGTTTAAATTCATTTGGCTATGGTGTATGTAAACTTCTGACTTCAACTGTATCTAGAAAGGTGTGTGCCTTTCCAAATCATGTCCAATCAATTGAAACAGGATGCACCCGAGCTCATCATTTGAGTCTCATCACAAAGGGTCTGCAGATTGATGAGGGGAAACATTTATTTAATCCAATTTATTATAAGGCTGTAATGTAACAAAATGTGTAAAAAAGGAAGGAGTCTGAATACTTTCTGATTGCACTGTAGGTTTATACAATTAATTAATTGCATTAGGCTTGGGCTGTATCCAGATTGTCATACCTTTTTATACCGACCTTGTACCACACAAGGGGCACTATTTTCAAACCCCACTGAGCAATGCTAACAAGTAAATGTAAAATCCCATCTAAATGCTAACATTTTATAAAGTCTCTGACCTAAAGTATTTGCAAGACAGACATCCCAACTCAAAGTTATACAAGTAACAAAAAAATGCTACAGTTTGCTGCATGCACTAAACAAATATTAGACATCAAGGCTTTTGATCCAGTAGGGAATTGTCTGCTGTTTCCAAGCAAGCAAAGCTTAATTTTGGGAGAAGCTAACCACTTAGTGAGATGGCTAACTAGCTACTAAATTAGCAAAACAAATGCACAACTGCAGAGCATTTACAACATTTTAGACCGTTAACTTAGTATTCATACAATATCTAGCTTGCAAACATTTAGATGTGAATTCCATACAGTAAGTAGATCACCTGGTGCGTGCTTAGCAACAGTGAGTGACTCAAGGCTCTGGTCTTTCATCGTTGTGCTTGTAAACAAACACCACGTGACTTGGGACTACCAACAAGCTTCATAATGAAAAATTATGTGACGGGTGAAATGAGGGTTCGCAATCTTCATCTCCTAACGTATTACACAAGTTGACTGCAGGTAAACTAGCTACAAATATTCTAATTCATTAAAAAAGTCAAAGAAATTGTTTTGACGGTAATGAAAAACCATCCTGTGGTTATTTCCAAATACCCCGCTGTTCGGTATACCGCCCAAGCCTAAATTTCATTGAAATGTGTGGTACTATAATTATGAGCAAGATTTAGGCCTACGAGTAACATTTCTACATTAAAGATTTGCTTTTTAGACCTAGGGTCTACATAATGTCCTTGAGCCAAGGCTGATGTATGTGGTGAATGAAGCAATGTGTGGATGGCTGTCTAAGAGTGGTGATGAGTGGACAAACCGCCTAATACTTGTACATATACTTGTACATACATTTTGAATTTCTCTGATGCATTGGGCTCTCATCGAATATATACAAACATAAGCCATCTTGTAAATCATGGTTTCTCTCCTGCTCTTTGTTTCTTGTGTGTTCATTGCTCTTTCCTCTAGTCTTACGGTGGTTGCCTTTTTTCACCTGCAGGTGTGTGTTGTTTCGCCTCAGCAGCATGGCTGTGGTCATCCGCATGCAGGGTCTCCCGATAGTGGCGGGGACCATGGACATACGCCATTTCTTCTCTGGATTGACCATCCCAGATGGTGGGGTGCATATTGTAGGGGGTGAACATGGTGAGGCTTTTATTGTTTTCGCCACAGATGAAGATGCCAGGCTTGGCATGATGCGTAACGGGGGAGCAATCAAAGGTTCAAAAGTGTCACTTTTGCTGAGCAGCAAGACCGAGATGCAGAATATGATTGAGCTTAGCCGCAGGCGTTTTAAAACGGGCAATGTAGAGGGAGCAGCAGGAAATGGTAGAAGGCCAGGTCCCCCCGTCAACACATGTGGGAGGGGCAGTCTACCCAACACTTTACAAGGGTTCAGCAACACCACACCAGCCACCGTCACCACAGCTGCCTCTGCACATGAAACCATAAGCAACAAAAATGTGTCCACGTTTGCCACCACTGGCATGGGAAACATGCCCCCCAGTTTCAGCAACAACTTCAGCAGCCCAAATCTCACCATGGGATCCAGTATGAGAACAGCCATGTCCTCCCGCAACTCTGTACCACCACCTATTCACCCTTTGACAACCATGCCATCTTTGCCACCCATGCCTTCCATACCCCCCATGCCACTTCCACCACCAGTGTCCTCTGTGCCTCCTGTTCCCACTGTGTCACCTTTAACCCAAGGCCCCCCTGTCCTTCCCATGAGTCTGTCCCACATGGGCTCAATGCCACCATTCAACCCAGGTGTCCCACCCCCTAGTGGACTGGCCCCAAATCACATGTTTGTTGGCCATATGAACCCTCTGTTAAATCTCCAGGCACACATGAAGGCAGCAATAGGTAATTCAGACAAGTTATATGTTCACCTTCAAGGCCTGCCCTTCTCAGCTACTGAAATGGATATTGGGGAGTTTTTCTGTGGGTTACTGGTGGACTCCATCCGACTGGTCAGGGACAACATTGGCCGGAGTAGCGGCAGGGCCCTGGCCAAGTTCTTTTCCCCTCAGGACACTTTTGAGGCGCTCAAAAGAAGCAGCAGAATGTTAAGGCAGAGGTACGTGGACATCTCTCCGGCCACAGAGAGCCAGTGGATGAGTGTCAGCAGTGGTGGCAACGGGGTTGGAGGGCAAGCCCATTCAAAATCCAGTAATGTGCCCCAAGACCAGCACCACCGCAGCAACATGAATTCAGCATCTCCTTCAACCAGAGATCATGCAAGGTCTCGCTCCCCTCACAACAAGGAGTTCTGTGTCTACCTAAAAGGCCTGCCCTACGAAGCAGTAAATAAACAGATCTGTGAGTTCTTCAAAAAGCTGGACATTATGGAAGACCGCATTTACATTGCTTATGGACCCACTGGCCGAGCTACAGGTGAGGGCTTTGTCCAGTTGAAAAATGAAATGGATTACAAGGTTGCCCTCAGCTGTCACATGCAGTATATGGGAAGCCGATTCATACAAGTTCACCCCATCAGTAAGAAAGCTATGTTTGAAAAGATTGATTCCATTCGTCAAAGGATGCAGGGTGTTGATAAGAAAAACAACTCTGAGTCCGGCAAGAGCCCTAGAAACTGTGCACACATCTCAAATATTCCATATAATGTGTCAAAGAAAGATGTCCGTCTGTTTCTGGAAGGCATTGCAGTATTTGAAGAAAGTCTTAAAGTTCTGGTTGACAGCAGTGGTAACGGTCTAGGTCAGGCTGTTGTGCAGTTCAGGGTAGAGGAGGATGCGCTAAATGCTGAGAGACTACACAGGCAGAAGTTAAATGGTAGAGATGCCTTTGTGCATTTGGTCACCTTTGAGCAGATGAAGGAAATCGAGAGAAACCCACCACCACAGGTTAAGAGAGGCCAGAAATTTGAAGGGAACTCTCAAGGCCAGGCACACGGCCATGCTCAGGCACAGAATCCTATTCAAGCCCAAGCTCACCCCTTTGCCAGTATAACAGGAGAAGAGTTCAACTTCCTCAGAAACACTGTTGGCAATTTAGGCAATGGTCCTTTTGCTCAATTTACTGTCCCAGGTAATGGAATAGTGGGCCCTCCTCCTCTACCCCCATTTTCAGCAAGTCTAGAGAATGTAGCCCTTAGCATTCCCCCACCCATGGTTGCTGGTCACTTGCCTGGAGCAGTTCTGGCACCCCCAAGCTTCCGACCAGGTAGCAACAATGGCCCACCTGGCTTTGGACCAGAGGGCATGAGGGACAGGCCACCTTTTGACAACGGCTCTAGAAAGAGCGGAGGCCATAACAACCGAGGAAGTGGCCAAGGGCGTTTAGAAGTGCGCCCTCAGTCTGCCTTGGGCCGTGGCCCTGGCTCTGACCCTCTGAGAGAGCAGTCACCCGGAGGCCCTGGTAACCCTCGTGGACCAACCATTGTAAAGATCCAAAACATGCCTTTCACCGTAACAGTCGATGAGATCCTAGATTTCTTTTATGGGTATCAAGTGCTGCCTGGTTCAGTCTGTCAACAGTTCAGTGAAAAGGGCCTGCCCACTGGTGAGGCAATGGTTGCCTTTGAGTCACACGAGGAGGCATCATCTGCTGTCATGGATTTAAATGATAGGCCTATTGGGGCTAGGAAAGTGAAGATAACTCTAGGATAAGACTCCAATGTTCCTCTCTACCAATAATGATTAAGTGAAACATCCGGTTTCATTAATGCAAAGGTAAGAACTTGCATTTAGGATTTAAGCTCCCAACTATCTTTAGCTCCTTTACCAAAGTTATCAAGTTGCTAGTAGCGTAAGAATCAAATGGAACGCTGCTATATTGATTTGATGTATAATATAGCTAAAGTGGGATGTTTGGATTTTCCAAATGGCAAAAAGCCAACTGTTGATGTAGCTTGAGTCCAATCATATTTAGAGTAAGAGCCTTGGATGATATGGTTGGATTAAGAGGATAGTCTTATTTCTGTGCTGAGATGTCACTTTCACTTGGAAGCATGTATTATTTTCAAATGCCCTGACACATTTTGTGTTCTTGTATTTCTTCCATAGATTTAACATTCTCTTTGTGATGATTTTCTAAAGGGGGTACTTGCCAAATGCTGCCATGCATGGTGTTAGTACAGAGAACACTCATTGTGTCATGGTTAAAGCGTTTGCTTATTTGCTCTATGCTGTTTTTCACTGTTAATAAATGCAAATGTCAATGTTGCTAGCTATGTTGTATGATAAATTGTACTGCTTGTTTCTGAGAAAAAGATGTTGAACATTGCATTTGGTTTAATGGTCTGCAGAGCTCTTCAGAACTTTTTGTATCTGCCAACCCTCCCACTGCGATATACTCTTTTGAAAATGAGCTGTTTTGCAAAGATGTAAATACTATTTGGAATGTTTTAGTTTTGTAGTGTTGTCTAACAAGAGACACTTAAGTTTTATATTTTTGGGGACGTTCCAGCTTATTTCACAAGTGTGTATATACTGTTTAGCTTACACTTTTGTCAATAAAATGACATTCCTGACAGATTTACAAGCCATTCTATTTTTCTCATTTTTCACTTGCTTGATGATTTTCTATATGAACAATAAAATGGTTTTGGGAAGGCACCCAGATTTTACCAAACGGTCCAGGTAATTAATTAATTTTTATTAAGGCCCAATGTAGCAGTTTTCAAATCATTTCTGGGTAACAATTAAGTACCTTACTGTGATTGTTTTAAATTAAAATGGTCAAAAATAAACAAAATATCTTCAAAGAGCAGGCCAAAACCCCATCCCACCAAAACAGGTTGAATTGTCTGGCAGCCTTTTGAAACTGCTCTTACGGGGGAAAGGGGCATTATCATTTTCAGTGTTATTCCAACCTCATTTTAGAGAGCTTGACTGCACTGGGCCTTTTCAGTTAGGCCTACATTTAGCTGTTTAAACTACTTAAAAAGGGTAATATAGGCTGTATCGAGGTTTTGCAAGTGACCATATAGGGTTGAATGGGACATTTGATAGGGTTTGCCAAGAAACCCATACAGTAGGCTGGTTTTCCAGACCCAGATTAAGCCTAGTCCTGGACTAAAATGCCCTTTCAATGGCAATTCTCTGTTAAGAATTATTTTTAGAACAGGACCAGGCTTAATCTGTGTCTGGGAAACCAGCCTTTAACAACCTCTTAGAGCTACCCCCTACTTTTTAAAATTTCCATCTGAAGACATACCCAAATCTAACAGTCTGTAGCTCAGGCACAGAACCAAGGATATGCATATTATTGGTACCATTTGAAAGAAAACACTGAAGTTTGTGTAAATGTGAATTGAATATGGGAGAATATAACACAATAGATCTGGTTTAGATAATACAATGAAAAAAAAACGTTTTTTTTTCTTTTTATTGTTGTATTATTTTTTAAATGAACAAGATAAAACAAACATTCAGATAGGATGATGGGGACAATTTCAGTGAAAAACATGAGGGCAACAGTACTTGTGCAAAGTTTCAGAATGATAACTTCCAAAATGAGTGTGCTACATGACATTTATCATAAAGTGACCCAGGTGTCCCACACAAGTAGCCCAAATGTACCCAAGTGGACAAATTGGTGAAGTTATACATTTTGAATGGAATAACTATATACAAAATACCAAAATGGTATTCTAACACACCCCCACCCCCCCAAAAAAATGGAGAAAAAACATGAAAAAAATATATACATTTACAAAATAACACTTTCAATATTTGGAAGACCCTCAGTCCTCTACACAATATTATGCTGCTGATGCCAGGTGCCATAGCACATCCATGCCTGCAGAAATACATTTGGGCAGATGAACACCACTTGTGGCAGCAGCAGCTTCAGTGGGGGATGGACACCTTGGCACTGGGGGCTCCCATTCGGAGTCAGTGTCACTGTGAAAGAAAATGTTCAGTTAGAATAGTTTCACATATGAACCCTGTATCAACAGGTATAATAAACAGATATATATATATAGAGTACAGGGAACACAATATATTCAACCTTATTATAGACCTGCTAGATCTACTGTCTCATTTATATTATGACATTTCAGCTAGATCTACTGTCTCTATTATATTATGACAGACCAGCTAGATCTACTGTCTTTATTATATTACAACAGACCAGCTGTAACTACTGTCTCCATTTCACTTTGGCCATTGTTGTGGGCCTGCACTCCCCTCAACAGCCTCAAATAGGCTATTTAATTTCACAAATAATATTTTATATTATTAATTTCAAACAATGGCATTAGCATGAGAAGAACTTACCAGTCCAATACGATGTCCTCTCCGTTAAAAAATATTCCTCCATTTGGGAATCGCTAAATGAATCGCCCTCGATCAATTTCTTCTAAAATTGTGTGTACATCTGTATATCTAGACTTAGATTTAGCTTTCCCTGACTTAGTCGCCATACTGATTGATATATAAACAGCTGAATATGCGCTTTACCAAAACAACGCTGTGTGCAACATGCGTTGCTCCTTCCGGTATGAAACTTCAATGGCAAATGACCCTCTTTACGTCGGAGTTTACTACATGGGTTGGTCTTCCAACACATAAACATTACATATTGCCGTTTACCTCAGCTCATTGGCTATCTACCCAGCTAGATTTCAAGACGATCAGTGGTCATTGGGTTAAAATACAGTCAATCAACGAAACAGCGGGCAAATCATTGGTGCACAATGATGACTTGTTGTCTTCAAATCGGTTTCGTTCAGTCAATATGTCCCGCGAAATGACCCATCAGGTTTGGTTGTGTTACAAACAAAAAATCATGTTTGGTTTCATTGCAATCAACTGGTTGTGTTATAAACAAACCAGTTGATTGCAATGAAACCAAACATGACTGGAAAAGTCACGTTCTGTGTGTGTATTTACCTCGAGTGTGTCGTCGAAAATGGAATGAGACGGAATTCACGACACAAGCGGTTCACAAAATGTTGTGTTAGGCTATAAAAATGGATTTTATCAAACAATAGACCATTCATTGTGTAACAATGAGCATTGGGATTGCAAACAGAGGAAGATCGTCAAAGGTAAACTATTTATTTTATTGCAGTTTGTGATTTTGTTACGCCTGTGCTGGTTGAAATAGTTTTTTATGGGGCTCTATCCTCATAATCGCATCGTATTCTTTCGCAGTAAATCCTTTTTTAAATCTGACAACGCAGTTGGATTAGCAAGATTCTAGGCTTTCGAAACATGTGAGACACTTGTATTTTCATGAATGTTTAATATGACTATTTATGTAGCGATCACTGTATGTTGTCGAATTTCATCCCGCTACCGGGTTCTGTGCGCAGAGAGGTTAAAGCACCTCAAACGCCAGTCCTTGAGGGCCAAGTTCTGCGGGTTTTCACTTGTACTTGATTGATGAATTAAGGTAATTGATTAGCTAAAACTCCCCCTTACCTGGTTGTCTAGATCTTAATTGCAAACAAATTGAAAGGAAAGAACAAAACTCAGCAGACACATGGCCCTCCAGGAACTGAGTTGTCCACCCCTGCCTTTTAAAAGGGACATTTTTAAACATTTTTTTCAACTTCATATTCATCATCTCCAGCACCTCCCCAACATATGTGAAATTGGCACATTTCTATGTTTTGTAGTAAAAAAGAGAGGATAAGTGTTTCAAATTACATTATTGGAGTGCATTGTGTGATTTTAACCAATTATGTGTAGGCCTTGCCTACTAATTCCCTACTAATTGGTTAATGTCATTGCAAAACGCTTATCTTCTATCTTTTTTACTACAAAACATACATTTGCCATTTCCACATGTTGATACTGGGGTGGTGCTGGAGATGAATATGAAGTTGCCATTTTTTTTTCTCCCCCTTTAAGGATCACTTTACTCAATGTTTTTGTATTTTGTTCAGTAGTCTACTGTTGATATGGTCTCACATTTTTATTTCAGCACAAACAGTTTACAGATGGAGCACTGTATATAATTATGTTCATAAATTGTGTGTGTTTTAAGAGAGTACACATTTATTCCACTGTCACAAGGCCCACTTTCAATTCCACTGTAGATGCTAGTGGCAAACATGCCTACTAGAAGGCTAAGATAACATCTGTTTCTTGTCTTACAAGCTAGCCTAGCGCTAAACCTAAATGTACCTTGTTTTTATCATGCGGTTTAATGGAACATTTTTGACTGATTCATATAAGTTCTCTGAACATTCACTTTTATTTGAAGTGTTGTAAAACCTATACAGACTTTTTTTTATATAGGCTACTCATCAATTAAGTTGTTTATTTCATAATGTTTTAAAGAGTGAAATGCTGGGTGTTCTTTGATATTTGGGATATCTGCATGTCTCACTTTGTCCTAATGAGCCCACAGATTGAGAAAGGCCTAATATACGGCACTGGGGTGAAATGGTAGGCTGTTTTGTGGACATACATGACAACCTAGGGCTTGCTTTGAACATGCTGATGAACGTAAAGCATATTTAGAAACTAATATGGCCTGGAAGATGCCTTTTTCACTTTTAGAGAGAGCCCATGGAAAGAGCTGCTGAGTTGCAATGCAAAGCAAGTTTGGACTTAACTGTCATTCAGTATTCATACATGCCTATTTTGGTTTGCTTCTTTCAAATGTCACAGTGTGCTTCTGGATTTTACTTGTTAAATATTATGCATTACACTACTTTTTGGGTACCAAACTGTCAGGTATAAGGCAATGAGAGCCACTTGCAGAGCCAATTGGTTTACTGTTGGATTTGCATGCAAAGGTAAGTACTAGTTATATTTATGAATTGTGCGAGGTGACATTGTGTATAATAGATTAAGTATTTGTGGAATTATGCTTCCAATATCTAGGCAAAGTTTTGCTGGACATGATATTATGGTTAGACTTCACAATATTCCTTATTTTCCCATCTGATCTCACACTTTTGAAATCAAGCCGTTAACCGGATTGTAATCTAAAGCAGTAGGCTATATCAGAAATGGCCATATAGCTGGTCTTTGATATAGAGGACCACACAATCCCAAATCCGTAGTGAATCTGACATGGGACGCAAGCACAGCCTTGTGCAGAATAAGCCACAGTTTCATCACTTCCAATTGACACTGGATTTCATTGTGATGCATATTTTTGTTCAGTAAAAAGTGTATCCGATTGATTTGCCTAATTTGTGTCGTTCCCAATTAGTCAATCAACTTTACAAATGGCTATTTATTGAGTGCAGTTGATAGGCCTACAACACTAGAAGATCGAATGTATTGGGTTGTAAATGGCTACATTATCATACAGAAAAAAACATTTCAGTGATGCAGTGAACAGCTAAGACTAGTGTTGCTGGCTATTAACTAACTTAATTGCTTTACTTATTTTTTACTAATTGATGCCTACATAGGAAATAGAGCCTTGGTATTTGCTGTATACAGAAAGGGTTGTGTGCCCTTTGTGTGTGGTAGCCTAATTAATATACAAATAACTTCAGTTAGTGGTGTTAATGTTACTTAATTGTTTACATTTAAACCAGTACAAAGCATAAGTGGATTATAACAAAACTGATTTGAATGAGAACATGTATATTTTGATGTTGAATTTTACTGCAGACGTCCATATTTTAAATTAGGTGCTTGGCAAAAAATGCACCAGTTTCAAGCTCTGCTCTCTGTCATATGTAAGAATATTTTTGATCAGGACATGGTTACCTATTAATTTGCAAATTCGCAAGGCACGAGAGATCTGGGCTGCGTTTCAAACTGATAAAAGACACACCTTCGTCAATTTACCATCGCCTTATGCCCTTAGGGAAATTGCCGCGCCCAATCTTGTCGTTGGTCCAGATGAAGACGACTGCCAAGCAATGGCAGTTAGCAATGTTAGCCACTCAGCCCTCGTTTTTAATAGTGTTTGCGGATGTACTATTATGTTCACGTCGGGCCTGAAACGCCCCATAATTCAATTCGCGATGATTGTACATCTGCTAAGAAAAGTCTGCCAAAACTTAAAACCTCAACATCAATATGGATATGTCATCATACAAGTGTAGGTATAAACAAATGTAAATAAGTTATAAATTGTGCTACTAATTCACAAACACGTCTAGTAAAAGTGATGTTTTTGGAAATTGTAGAAATAAAACATTTTCCTTCTTCAGAAGTTCCAGGGCAGGCTAACGTTAGTTAGCTAATTAATTAGCTAGCTATTATACAGTAGGCGTATATTAATAATAATATATTTAATGTAAGTAGACAATCAATCATATTTGACTGTAGCGCATATAAAGCACCAACAAGCTACCGGTGGATGAAAACATGTGACGAATTTCCGGGCAAGGGCGGTCCGTTTAAAAATAATTCCTTCCTTCCTCACCCCGCAAGTGTATACTCGTCAGACGTCATGAAACGTTATCAGAAGTGTCCACTTAATTTGAGGGCTGGGGGGAAAGGATGTGTCTGTTAAGTGTTTGGAATACAGCGCTAGTGACACTAGAAAAGATATTGTACAAGCAAATTCTAATAATATAAAATGATTAACAAATGTACGTGTATCGCTTGGTTTAGTTAGCTCCGTTTCCAACGGTGGTTAATGGCTGGCTTTTTATTGAACGGAGTTTATACGTTAACATTGCACATCGGATGGATAGGCTAATTATAAATGGCTACATCTTTTATATCTGTAGGGTGAATTATTTTTTTTCTGTCTCAGTGGGTGCAGCTTCAACCAGGGATATGCGTTCGTCACTAATTACCACAGCCACAAATGTATTTTTATTTTTATTTTACCTTTATTTAACTAGGCAAGTCAGTTAAGAACAAATTCTTATTTTCAATGACGGCCTAGGAACAGTGGGTTAACTGCCTTGTTCAGGGGCAGAACGACAGATTTGTACCTTGTCAGCTCGGGGGTTTGAACTTGCAACACTCTAACCACTAGGCTACCCTGCCGCCCTAATGCGCCCCAAATGGCTAAACCCCGCCTATTTCTACCATTTCTAAACCTAACCATAAACTTAACCCTAAGCACACTGCTAACATTATGACTAACCTTAATCTTAAATTAAGACCAAAAATCACTTTTTTTTGTTGTTTTACTATACAGGCAATTTGTGGCTGTGGTAACTAGTGACAACCGGGATATGTGTGTAGTCACTTCCTGCACGGTCAGTACTATCTGGGATTCTTAGGACGTCCCCTACCTAACCATAACCTCAAATATACAAATATTTGCCTTAACCATGTTAAACTTCAACGGCTTGCATGGGGTAGGGACGTCCCAAGGAATTCGGCTAGCACGGACGGACCCTTCCCCCTGCACTGCGGGCACCACAAGTGACGTTGTCTCTTGTCCAATAAGAACGTTTTTATGGTGGCTGATCATCCAATGTTGAGCTCACTTGACCATCTGCCACACCTTTTTTAGGAAATATTTCCTCGACTCCACATTCATTTCGTGTTACGGCAGTGTGCTGTTCAGTTGCAAGACAATTACAACTGTTTCAAAAGAGACCTGATATTCCGTTTCGTGCGACAAGGTAATATTTGTAGCTTACCTATTTTTTATAAAGTAGCCTCTGCTAGTTTAGAGATCGAGGTGAGCAGGCAAATCCGTGTATTGTTATTTTATGGGCGTAATAGGCCCTGGCCTTGGGGTTCTTGTCAGGCTTCTTTTTTTAATGGTTGAGTTAACTTTATAGGAAGTTCTCTCTCCATGTCGAGTCTCTACTATAGAATAAGCGTCTGGTAGTTTTCAGGGTGTCTGATTTACATCTGAACTTTTGCTGTTAACTAGGAAGTATGTAGTTTATTGTAAATAAACAGTACCAGTGTGTTTTGAGCCAGGGTTTCTAGCATGACGACTACTCAAAACCCGCCCAAAAGGCCTGAAAACTAGCCCAACATTTTTTTCACAGCAAAAGAGTTGACATTTATACAAACCTTTTAACGTAATAACGTTGAGGCAATTAAGAAATATCGTAGTAATTTTTAACAACGTTAGATGCAATATCCGGTTTAACTCTAAATAATAATTATTGCGAGCTATGACTTAAAGGAATTTGAATATGTCTCAAGATAAGATAATTAGCTCGTATTAAACTCCCAAGATAAATCCACATCCATTGATGGAAAATTAACTCGTTTGACTGTTATGATTACTCAATAAGGCACAAGGGGGTGTGGTATGTGGCCAATACACCAGGGCTAACGCTTCGAGTACACCGATAGTATGGTTGCGCAATCTAGTGTGCAGCATCATCTGGGTATGTATGTATGCAACAAAAGTAAAACATTCACCTTCTGCTTCCGTTTCTGTCAAGCCGAACACATACAGTTTGACGCATACGTTCGATAGATATGCAACACACCGAACGCCCTCCAACTGCCTCTGCAACGCAATGCTGCAAGGCAAACGCAGCGTTCCATTGGAAATTAATGTCATTCTGGTGTATCAAAATGCAATGAAGCTGTCGGTGTGATCGAAACGTAAGGGCTGTTCTTATGCTTGACTCAACACGGAGTGCCTGGATACAGCAACATATACCACAAACCCCGCAGGGTGCCTTATTGATATTATAAACTGGTTAAGTGAAGTGCCTTTCTTGTAAACTCAAAACCCAGCAATCAATAATAATAGGAAATATGAAATGCACATTAAAGCAAGCATACTATATACAGGAAATATTTAAAGTCAGATCCAATACCATATTTACATGTGCAGGGAATTCTTATTTTCAATTACTGCCTAGGAACAGTGGTTTAACTGCCTTGTTCAGGAGCAGAACGACAGAATTTACCTTGTCAGCTCGGGGTTCGATTTTGCAACCTTTTGGTTACTAGTCCAATGCTCTAACCACTAGGCTACCTAGCGCCCCATACTGGAGTGATGGCGTTAGATATGTATAGGGGGAAGGGGACTAAGCAACAGGATATGACAAACAGTAGCAGCAGCTCATATGTGAGCAGGTGTGTAGAGTCTAGGGCTGAGCGGTAATACTGTATTTTACTATATACCGGTATTGATGCACGGACTGGTTTGGGTTTTTACTTTACCTTCTATAACAGTATTTGAATGTTTGGTTTGTTAAATGTGATACGACGCGTGTAACGTCAATTCTTATAGTTTACACCGCTACTTGAGTCATCCCACCACTCTTTCTCCATGCTGCTTTCCACACAGACCTAGTCCCACCCCCTGTCACTCAAGGAGCGCATTTGTTGTTGCTTTGACCACGAGACACTTTCGTTCGTCTGCATGGTCAATTTTTTTATTTTTTTATTTCACCTTTATTTAACCAGGTAGGCAAGTTGAGAACAAGTTCTAATTTTCAATTGCGACCTGGCCAAGATAAAGCAAAGCAGTTCGACAGGTACAACAACACA
The DNA here is from genome assembly GCF_013265735.2 of Oncorhynchus mykiss. Classification (NCBI taxonomy): domain Eukaryota; kingdom Metazoa; phylum Chordata; class Actinopteri; order Salmoniformes; family Salmonidae; genus Oncorhynchus; species Oncorhynchus mykiss. The sequence continues at coordinate 36,848,703 of NC_048581.1, read as the reverse complement.
GTTACACACGGAGTAAAACAAACACAGTCAATAATACAGTCGAAAAATAAGTATATATACAATGTGAGCAAATGAGGTGAGATAAGGGAGGTAAAGGCAAAAAAGGCCATAAAAGGCCATGGTCGCCAAGTAAATACACAGTCAATTTAGTGTATGTAAACTTCTGACCCATTGGAATTGTGATACTGTGAAATAATCTGTCTGTAAACAATTGTTGGAAAAATTACTCTTGTCATGCACAAAGTAGATGTCATAACCAAATTGCCAAAAATATTGTTTGTTAGTGGTTGGATAAATTAGTTTTAATGACTCCAACCTAAATGTATGCAACCTTCTGACTTCGTGTGTGTGTGTGTGTGTGTGTACACACACACACTGGGCCCTTTTTAATTATGTCACTTTCTTGAGCTGACCTAGGCATTGAACTGGGCACCTTGCTCACGCCCGGAAGGCAGTCTGGTTCTAATGCAATCAACTTTCTCCTGGTGCACAACACACCTACCGAGTGCCTTGGCCAGATTAACCGAATCCCCTCAATGAGAGAAAAGATTTGAAATTGACAAGATGGCGGTGTGCCCGTTGTTGAATTACTTCCTGGAGCAAAACAAGTATTTAATAACATCACATTTTCTGAATTCAAACAAAACCCCCTGCAACTGGACATGGATGTTTAGAATACATTTGATTGCCTTCCAAATCGGAAATTGAGGAAAAATCGCCGTTCTCTGCTACACCAAACAGTATCTAACGTGACTGCTAATGGAGCATCGCATCCCAGCCCATTACAATCTGCTAGCTAAGAACCTGTCCCATTTTTTTTATTTCCTCTATGCCGACCTGGTTGACTCACTCATTCTCAAAATTGCCATTTTTACTGAGCAGTGTACATTAAAGCAAAGCCTGGGATATGGGAAGCGGTTAATGGTAATTTAAATTCTTTATATTATTTATTCCTGAAGAATATAATTTATAAATGCCTCATGGGCTGTTTTTCTTTATCATAACCCAACATATAAGGGATCGTTACTTGATTGTTTATAAACAACAAGAATGTAAACGGCTTCAAATATTTAAAAAATAAAATAAATGTAATGGACTGTCGGTCCCTGCATCTGGAGCGTTATCTATGAATTTGAGAGGATTTTAATTTCCCTGGCACATTTCCTTAGCGTCATACCAACGCAAGTGGCAGGGACCCCGTTGTTATTGTTTTTAACTGGAGACTTTAGCTTTTAATATAGTCACATTTGATCTGAAATCTTGTTTTTCTTCCTGTCTTTTTCAGATGGCTTCGCAATGTGTGTCAAAAGTAGAACTCTCCATCTCGTGCAGCAATCTCCTCGACAAAGACGTTGGATCTAAGTCTGACCCACTCTGCGTGCTGCTGCAGAGCATTGGGGATGACAAGTGGACCGAGGTAGGGAGAAAGTCTAACTAATCGACACATTTTAAAAATTGGCAACATTCAGTGAGGTCCAAAGGTATATTGACACTGATACATTGTGTGTTATGCCCCGGTATTCCAGCATTTTGGATTTGAAATGATACAATGACTGAGGTTAATGTGCAGACTGTCAGCTTTTGTTTCAGGCTATTTTCATCCAATATCGGGTGATTCGTTCAGAAATGACTGCACTTTTTGTCCACATTTTAGGGAACCAAAAAATATTTGGACAAATCCACCTATTAGTCAGAAGTTTTGTATTTGGTCCCATATTCCTAGCACGCAATGTCTACAACAGAAGTGAGACTAAGTCAATATTATTTGAGTCACAACGTTCGAGTCTCAAGTCTTTTCAAGTAAAAAAAAAATATATATATATATTGCTCAAAAAAATAAAGGGAACACTCAAATAACACATCCTAGATCTGAATGAACGAAATATTCTTATTAAATACTTTTTTCTTTACATAGTTGAATGTGCTGACAACAAAATCACACAAATTATCAATGGAAATCAAATTTATCAACCCATGGAGGTCTGGATTTGGAGTCACACTCAAAATTAAAGTGGAAAACCACACTACAGGCTCAAATCAAATTTTATTTGTCACATACACATGGTTAGCAGATGTTAATGCGAGTGTAGCGAAATGCTTGTGCTTCTAGTTCCGACAATGCAGTAATAACCAACAAGTAATCTAACTAACAATTCCAAAACTACTGTCTTATACACAGTGTAAGGGGATAAAGAATATGTACATAAATATATATGAATGAGTGATGGTACAGAGCAGCATAGGCAAGATACAGTAGATGGTATCGGGTACAGTATATACATATGAGATGAGTATGTAAACAAAGTGGCATAGTTAAAGTGGCTAGTGATACATGTATTACATAAGGATGCAGTAGATGATATAGAGTACAGTATATACGTATACATATGAGATAAATAATGTAGGGTATGTAAACATTATATTAGGTAGCATTGTTTAAAGTGGCTAGTGATATATTTGACATAATTTCCCATCAATTCCCATTATTAAAGTGGCTGGAGTTGAGTCAGTGTGTTGGCAGCAGCCACTCAATGTTAGTGGTGGCTGTTTAACAGTCTGATGGCCTTGAGAGAGAAGCTGTTTTTCAGTCTCTCGGTCCCAGCTTTGATGCACCTGTACTGACCTCGCCTTCTGGATGATAGCGGGGTGAACAGGCAGTGGCTCGGGTGGTTGTTGTCCTTGATGATCTTTATGTCCTTCCTGTAACATCGGGTGGTGTAGGTGTCCTGGAGGGCAGGTAGTTTGCCCCCGGTGATGCGTTGTGCAGACCTCACTACCCTCTGGAGAGCCTTTTGGTTGTGGGCGGAGCAGTTGCCGTACCAGGCGGTGATACAGCCCGCCAGGATGCTCTCGATTGTGCATCTGTAGAAGTTTGTGAGTGCTTTTGGTGACAAGCTGAATTTCTTCAGCCTCCTGAGGTTGAAGAGGCGCTGCTGCGCCTTCTTCACGATGCTGTCTGTGTGGGTGGACGAATTCAGTTTGTCTGTGATGTGTATGCCGAGGAACTTAACTTACTACCCTCTCCACTACTGTTCCATCGATGTGGATAGGGGGGTGTTCCCTCTGCTGTTTCCTGAAGTCCACAATCATCTCCTTAGTTTTGTTGACGTTGAGTGTGAGGTTATTTTCCTGACACCACACTCCGAGGGCCCTCACCTCCTCCCTGTAGGCCGTCTCGTCGTTGTTGGTAATCAAGCCTACCACTGTTGTGTCGTCCGCAAACTTGATGATCGAGTTGAAGGCGTGCGTGGCCACGCAGTCGTGGGTGAACATGGAGTACAGGAGAGGGCTCAGAACGCACCCTTGTGGGGCCCCAGTGTTGAGGATCAGCGGGGTGGAGATGTTGTTGGCTACCCTCACCACCTGGGGGCGGCCCGTCAGGAAGTCCAGTACCCAGTTGCACAGGGCGGGGTCGAGACCCAGGGTCTCGAGCTTGATGACGAGCTTGGAGGGTACTATGGTGTTGAATGCCGAGCTGTAGTCAATGAACAGCATTCTCACGTAGCTATTCCTCTTGTCCAGATGGGTTAGGCCAGTGTGCAGTGTGGTTGAGATTGCATCGCCTGTGGACCTATTTGGGCGGTAAGCAAATTGGAGTGGGTCTAGGGCAGGGGTGTCAAAGTCAAATGGACGGAGGGCCAAATAAAAAAATCAGCTACAAGACGAGGGCCGGACTGTTCGAATGTTCATTGAAAAATTTTTAAATGACGCATATAGTCTAGTGAACCTAATTGAACCTACTGAAAACCTAACAAATATATTACAATATGATCAGATAAATAAAGCAATATTTTCTTATGGCTCTGTCAGTAATCTTTAATTTTCAACAGACACAAAAGACAAATTTCCTTTATATAAATATCCCCATAACATGAACATTAAATGAAAGAAACCGGTATTCAAGGCACCATCAGTAGACTATATTTTCTATTTTAGCAAAAGTGGGCTAAATTTACTTCAAAGAAAAAACAATAATAGCAATTTTCTATCATCCACTCAACTGAAATATTTTTAAAATATAATTGGATTGAAATACAAAAAAATAAAGTGCAAAAATCTATTAATCAAAAACAACACTTTGTTTAAGGAGAAGTAACATGCAGTGAAAACATATTAAATTTTAACTTTTAAACTTGAACTGAGTAAAAACTCTAAATATGTGATTGCACAGTAATGTTCACTTGTTTGAGGTTGAGGGTGATACTTGGTGGTGTCCCATCTTTTCCACAAGTTCATCAATGTTCGGGGTAAGGCTCTGAGCTGAAGAAATCCTCAGAATTGAGTGGAGGTGTTCAGCAGTAAGTCGACTTCTGTGTGATGTTTTGTTCAGGTTCATCAAAGAAAACAGTTGTTCACACAGGTATGTGCTGCCAAACATAGACAACGTTTGAGCAGCCTGGATGCGCAGCTGGGGCATTGTGCCGGGGAGGAAACGGGCGAACTCCGCAGCACCCACTGCCGCATATTTTGCCCTCAGTGCATCATTGCATTGGAGGTCAATCAACTCCATTTGGAGGTTTGGTGGTGAGCTTTCCACGTCAACAGCAAATGGGTTACCGAGCAGTTCCAACCTGCTTTTTTGTGCTTCAAAGTCAGCAAATCGGCGTCGAAAGTCAGCGGCAAGCATACCTATTTTATCAGCCAACTGTGTGCTCGGGAACGCACTGGTAGAGAGCTTCTCTTTCATGGTCTGGCAGCTGGGAAAGTGGCTCAAATTTTCTTTCCGCATCTGCGTCTCCCACAGAGTCAGTTTGGTTTTAAATGCCTTCACTGTACTGTACATATCAGAGATGACACGATCCCGACCCTGCAGCTGCAAGTTTATTGCATTCAGATGACTCGTAATGTCACACAGAAAAGCCATTTCACACAGAAACATTTCGTCTCGGAGTTGTGTTGTGTCTTTCCCTTTGCTGTCCAAGAACAGACAAATCTCCTCACGAAGCTCGAAACATCTTTGAAGCACCTTTCCCTGGCTTAGCCATCGCACCTCTGTGTGATAAGGCAAATCACCATGCTCCGTTTCTAACTCCGTCAGAAATGCCTTGAACTGGCGGTGATTCAAACCTTTGGCTCTGATAAAGTTAACTGTGCGCGTGATGATGCTCATTACATGCTCCATTTTCAAGGCTTTACCGCACAACGCTTCCTGGTGTATGATACAATGATAAGCTGTCAGCTCACCTGTCGCGTTTTCCTCTTGCATCTTTTCCCGTATCTTCGCCACCAGTCCGCTCCTGTGTCCACACATCGCAGGTGCTCCGTCGGTTGTCAAACCCACGAGTTTTTCCCAAGGCAGCTCCATCTCATTTACACATCTTGACACCTCTTCATACAAATCATGCCCCGTAGTTGTGCCATGCATAGGACGTAAAGCCAAAAACTCCTCTGTCACGCTTAGGTTGGAGTCCACTCCGCGGATGAAAATTGACAACTGGGCAATGTCAGAAATGTCGGTGCTCTCATCCACAGCCAAGGAATATGCAATAAAATCTTTTCCCTTTTTCACAAGCTGCTCTTTTAGATTGATGGACAACTGGTCTACTCTCTCGGCAATGGTGTTTCTGCTCAGACTCACATTTAAAAAGAGTTGCCTTTTTTCTGGGCAAACTTCGTCACAAACTTTAATCATGCAGTTTTTGATGAAATCCCCCTCCGTAAATGGCCGGGCTGATTTAGCGATCTCTTCTGCCAAAATAAAACTGGCCTTGACAGCAGCCTGGCCTTGTGATTTGGCTTTTTTGAACAGAGCCTGTCGAGATTTGAGGCCTCGTTTTAATTCCTCTGCCTTTTGTAGCCTTTGTTCCATGTCCATATTCTTGTTTTTGTCCGCGTGTTTCGTTTCATAATGTCGTCTCAGATTATACTCTTTCAGTACCGCCACACTTTCTCCACACAGAAGACACACAGGTTTTCCAGCTACCTTCGTGAACATATACTCCGACTCCCACCTTGTTTGAAACCCCCGGTTCTCAGTATCCACCTTCCGTTTTGCCATTTTTGATGGGTATCTGAAAGTTAATTTTACTGTGATGCTGACGACTGCTGTGCCAATAAATATTGAAATGAAGCAGCCTACTGCTCGGTGCGTCACCTTTGCATTGTGGGAAATGTAGTATTGGTGCGTGTAAAAGATCTGCGGGCTGCCGGCTTGCTGCGGGCCGGTTCTAATAATAAATCAAGATCATCCCATGTGGCCCGCGGGCCTTGACTCTGACATATGTGGTCTAGGGTGTCAGGTAGGGTGGAGGTGATATGGTCCTTGACTAGTCTCTCAAAGCACTTCATGATGACGGAAGTGAGTGCTACGGGGCGGTAGTCGTTTAGCTCAGTTACCTTAGCTTTCTTGGGAACAGGAACAATGGTGGCCCTCTTGAAGCATGTGGGAACAGCAGACTGGTATAGGGATTGATTGAATATGTCCATAAACACTCCGGCCAGCTGGTCTGCGCATGCTCTGAGGGCGCGGCTGGGGATGCCGTCTGGGCCTGCAGCCTTGCGAGGGTTAACACGGTTAAATGTTTTACTCACCTCGGCTGCAGTGAAGGAGAGTCCGCATGTTTTCGTTGCAGGCCGTGTCAGTGGCACTGTATTGTCCTCAAAGCGGGCAAAAAAGTTATTTAGTCTGCCTGGGAGCAAGACATCCTGGTCCGTGACTGGGCTGGTTTTCTTCTTGTAGTCCGTGATTGACTGTAGACCCTGCCACATACCTCTTGTGTCTGAGCCGTTGAATTGAGATTCTACTTTGTCTCTATACTGACGCTTAGCTTGTTTGATAGCCTTGCGGAGGGAATAGCTGCACTGTTTGTATTCGGTCATGTTACCAGTCACCTTGCCCTGATTAAAAGCAGTGGTTCGCGCTTTCAGTTTCACGCGAATGCTGCCATCAATCCACGGTTTCTGGTTAGGGAATGTTTTAATCGTTGCTATGGGAACGACATCTTCAACGCACGTTCTAATGAACTCGCACACCGAATCAGCGTATTCGTCAATGTTGTTATCTGACGCAATACGAAACATATCCCAGTCCATGTGATGGAAGCAGTCTTGGAGTGTGGAATCAGCTTGGCTGCATTGGACAGACCTCAGCGTGGGAGCTTCTTGTTTTAGTTTCTGTCTGTAGTCAGGGATCAGCAAAATGGAGTCGTGGTCAGCTTTTCCGAAAGGAAGGCGGGGCAGGGCCTTATATGCGTCGCGGAAGTTAGAATAACAATGATCCAAGGTTTTTCCAGCCCTGGTTGCGCAATCGATATGCTGATACAATTTAGGGAGTCTTGTTTTCAGATTAGCCTTGTTAAAATCCCCAGCTACAATGAATGCAGCCTCAGGATGTATGGATTCCAGTTTGCAAAGAGTCAAATAAAGTTCGTTCAGAGCCATCTGCTTGGGGGGGAATATATACGGCTGTGATTATAATCGAAGAGAATTCTCTTGGTAGATAATGCGGTCGACATTTGATTGTGAGGAATTCTAAATCAGGTGAACAGAAGGATTTGAGTTCCTGTATGTTTCTGTGATCACACCACGTCTCGTTAGCCATAAGGCATACGCCCCCGCCCCTCTTCTTACCATAAAGATATTTGTTTCTGTCGGCGCGATGCGTGGAGAAACCCGCTGGCTGCACCGCCTCCGATAGCGTCTCTCCAGTGAGCCATGTTTCCGTGAAGCAAAGAGCGTTAGTCTCTGATGTCCCTCTGGAATGCTACCCTTGCTCGGATTTCATCAACCTTGTTGTCAAGAGACTGGACATTGGCGAGAAGAATGCTAGGGAGTGGTGCACGACGTGCCCGTCTCCGGAGTCTGACCAGAAGAACGCCTCATTTCCCTCTTTTACGGAGTCGTTTTTTTGGGTCGCCGGCTGGGATCCATTCCGTTGTCCTGGTTGAAAGGCAGAACACAGGATCCGCTTCGCGAAAATCATATTCTTGGTTGTACTGATGGTGAGTTGACGCTGATCTTATATTCAGTAGTTCTTCTCGACTGTATGTAATGAAACCTAATATGACCTGGGGTACTAATGTAAGAAATAACACGTAAAAAAACAAAAAACTGCATAGTTTCCTAGGAACGCGAAGCGAGCCGGCCATTGCTGTCGGCGCCGGAAGTACACACAGGAGATCGGCTGATCCAACTTTGATGTAATGTCCTTAAAACAAGTCTGTGTGTGTGTGTGTGTGTGTGTGTGTGTGTGTGGCCTCCACGTGCCTGTATGACCTCCCTACAACGCCTGGGCATGCTCCTGATGAGGTGGCGGATGGTCTCCTGAGGGATCTCTTCCCAGACCTGGACTAAAGCATCCCCCAACTCCTGGACAGTGTGGTGTTGGTGGATGGAGCGAGACATGATGTCCCAGATGTGCTCAATTGGATTCAGGTCTGGGGAACGGGCGGGCCAGTCCATATCATCAATGCCTTCCTCTTGCAGGAACTGCTGACACTCCAGCCACATGAGGTCTAGCATTGTCTTGCATTAGGAGGAACCCAGGGTCAACCGCACCAGCATATGGTCTCACAAGGGGTCTGAGGATCTCATCTCGGTACCTAATGGCAGTCAGGCTACCTCTGGCGAGCACATGGAGGGCTGTGCGGCCCCCAAAGAAATGCCACCCCACACCATGACTGACTCACTGCCAAACGGGTCATGCTGGAGGATGTTGCAGGCAGCAGAACATTCTCCACGGTGTCTCCAGACTCTGTCACGTGTTCAGTGTGAACCTGCTTTCATCTGTGAAGAGCACAGGGCGCCAGTGGCGAATTTGCCAATCTTGGTGTTCTCTGGCAAATGCCAAACGTCCTGCACGGTGTTGGGCTGTAATCACAACCCCCACTTGTGGACGTCGGGCCTTCATACCACCCTCATGGAGTCTGTTTCTGACCGTTTGAGCAGACACATGCACATTTGTGGCCTGCTGGAGGTCATTTTGCAGAGCTCTGGCAGTGCTCCTCCTGCTCCTCCTTGCACAAAGGCGGAGTTAGCGGTCCTGCTGCTGGGTTGTTGCCCTCCTCCACGTCTCCTGATGTACTGGCCTGTCTCCTGGTAGCGCCTCCATGCTCTGAACACTATGCTGACAGACACAGCAAACCTTCTTGCCACAGCTCGCATTGATATGCCATCCTGGATGAGCTGCACTTCCTGAGCCACTTGTGTGGGTTGTAGACTCCGTCTCATGCTACCACTAGAGTGAAAGCACCGCCAGCATTCAAAAGTGACCAAAACATCAGCCAGGAAGCATAGGAACTGAGAAGTGGTCTGTGGTCACCACCTGCAGAACCACTCCTTTATTTGGGGAGTCTTGCTAATTGCCTATAATTTCCACCTGTTGTCAATTCCATTTGCACAACAGTATGTGAAATGTATTGTCAATCAGTGTTGCTTCCTAAGTGGACAGTTTGATTTCACAGAAGTGTGATTGACTTGGAGTTACATTGTGTTGTTTAAGTGTTCCCTTTTTTTTTTTTTTGCAGTGTGTGTGTATATATACACACACACACAGTGGGGGAAAAATCCAGAAAATCACATTGTAGGATTTGTAATTAATTTATTTGCAAGTATTTGGTCACCTACAAACAAGCAAGATTTCTGGCTCCCACAGACCTGTAACTGTTCTTTAAGAGGCTCCTCTGTCCTCCACTTGTTACCTGTATTAATGGCACCTGTTTGAACTTGTTATTAGTATAAAAGACACCTGTCCACAACCTCAAACAGTCACACTCCAAACTCCACTATGGCCAAGACCAAAGAGCTGTCAAAGGACACCAGAAACAAAATTGTAAACCTGCACCAGGCTGGGAAGACTGAATCTGCAATAGGTAAGCAGCTTGGTTTGAAGAAATCAACTGTGGGAGCAGCAATTATTAGGAAATGGAAGACATACAAGACCACTGATAATCTCCCTCGATCTGGGGCTCCATGCAAGATCTCACCCCTTCGGGTCAAAATGATCACAAGAACGGTGAGCAAAAATCCCAGAGGGACCTAGTGAATGACCTGCAGAGAGCTGGGACTGAAGTAACAAAGCCTACCATCAGTAACACACTACGCCGCCAGGGACTCAAATCCTGCAGTGCCAGACGTGTCCCCCTGCTTAAGCCAGTACATGTCCAGGCCCGTCTGAAGTTTGCTAGAGAGCATTTGGATGATCCAGAAGAAGATTGGGAGAATGTCAGATGAAACCAAAATATAACTTTTTGGTAAAAACTCAACTCGTTGTGTTTGGAGGACAAAGAATGCTGAGTTGCAGCCAAAGAACACCCGACCTACTGTGAAGCATGGGGGTGTTTTTCTGCAAAGGGACCAGGACTACTGATCTGTGTAAAGGAAAGAATGAATGGGGCCATGTATCGTGAGATTTTGAGTGAAAACCTCTTTCCATCAGCAAGGGCATTGAAGATGAAACGTGGCTGGGTCTTTCAGCATGACAATGATCCCAAACACACCGCCCGGGCAACGAAGGAGTGGCTTCGTAAGAAGCATTTCAAGGTCCTGGAGTGGCCTAGCCGGTCTCCAGATCTCAACCCCATAGAAAATCTTTGGAGGGAGTTGAAAGTCCATGTTGCATAGCAACAGCCCCAAAACATCACTGCTCTAGAGGAGATCTGCATGGAGGAATGGGCCAAAATACCAGCAACAGTGTGTGAAAACCTTGTGAAGACTTACAGAAAACGTTTAACCTCTGTCATTGCCAACAAAGGGTATATAAAAGTATTGAGAGAAAGTTTTGTTATTGACCAAATACTTATTTTCCACCATAATTTGCAAATAAATTAATAAAAAATCCTACAATGTGATTTTTCTGGATTTTTTTTTTCTCATTTTGTCTGTCATAGTTGAAGTGTACCTATGATGAAAATTACAGGCCTCTCTCCTCTTTAAGTGGGAGAACTTGCACAATTGGTAGCTGACTAAATACTTTTTTGCCCGTGTGTGTGTGGTGTGTGTGTGTGTGTGTGTGTGTATGTATATGTGTGTGTGTGTGTATATATATATATATATATATATATATATATATATATATATATATATATATATATACTGCTAAAAAAATGCATGCATGCAATGACTTGTTCAACTACCAATCTTTGTCTATTTATTGAGCTGTTCTCATTATTTTGTCTTAAAAATATTGATTATGTAAAAATTTATTTGAACATATTCCAAATGCAATTTTGACATGCTAAAAGCCCATATGCCTGTGCTAGTAAATGTTGCTTTATGCCTCAATACTGGTGTGCTTGCAAAGTAAACGGTTAATATTTTTGCTCACCCATTTATTTAAACATTGTGAACTGCATATTTCCTTATTACAATATTCCTCACTCCCAAAAACAGTGTTTTAAAACCTCTTAAGGATCTGCTTAAAATGGCATATCTAACTGCCTGTAGCTCAGACCCTGAAGCAAGGATATGCATATTTTTGGTACCATATGAAAGGAAACACTTTGAAGTTTGTGGAAATGTGAAAGGAATGTGGGAGAATATAACACAATAGATCTGGTAAAAGATAATACCATTTTTTATTTTGTCTCATCTTTGAAATGCAAGAGAAAGGCCATAATGTATTATTCCAGCCCAGGTGCAATGATATTTTGGACACTAGACGGCAGCAGTATATGTGCAAAGTTTTAGACTGATCCAATGAATCATTGTATTTTTGTTTTAAAATTGTGTATCAAGACTGCAAATGTGCCTAATTTGTTATTAATAACTTTTCATTTTCAAAATTGTGCACTCTCCTCAAACAATAGCATTGTATTATTTCACTGTAATAGCTACTGTAAATTGGAATAGAGCAGTTAGATTTAACAAGAATTTAAGCTTTCTGCCAATATCAGATATGTCTATGTCCCGGTAAATTTTCTTTTTACTTACAACCTCATGCTAATCGCATTAGCCTACGTTAGCTTAACCGTCCCATGGACGGGACACCAATCCCGAATAATTTTAAAGCTTAAGCTGAAAGTCATTCATGTTAGTAGTATACAGTGCCCCTTGACTTTTCCACATTTTGTTACATTAGTCTTATTCTAAAATGGATTAAATAACAGTAAATTACATTTTTGCAAATATAATACAAACATAAGTACTTACGTATTCAGACCATTTGCTATGAGACTCGAAATTGAGCTCCGGTGCATCCTGTTTCCATTGATCATTCTTGACATGTTTCTACAACTTGATTGGCGTCCACCCTTGGTTGACAAAGTACAGAGATATTCTTGATGAAAACCTGCAGAGCACTCAACCTCAGACTGGGGTGATGGTTCACCTTCCAACAGGACAACGACACTAAGCACACAGCCAAGGCAACGCAGGAGTGGCTTCTGGACAACTCTCAATGTCCTTGAGTGGCCCGGACTTGAGCCCGATTGAACATCTCTGGGGAGACTTGGAAATAGCTGTGCAGTGACACTCCCCATCCAACCTGACAGAGCTTGAGGATCTGCGGAGCAGCCTTACAAGCTCACAGAACAGAGGACTGCTGAAGTGCGTAGCGTGTAAATATCGTCAGAACTCACTACTGAGCTCCAAACTGTCTCTGGAAGCAACGTCAGCACAATAACTGTTCTTTGGGAGCTTCATGAAATGGGTTTCCATGGTTGAGCAGCCGCACACAAGCCCAAGATCAACATGCGCGATGCCAAGCGTCTGCTGGAGTGGCGTAAAGCTAGTTCCAGTGAAGGGGAAATCTTCACTCTAAAGCTAACTGACGTTCTAGATGATTCTGTCCATCCAACTTTGTGGCAACTGTTTGGGGAAGTCCCCCGTGCACAAAGCGATGTCCATACAGAAATGGTTTGTCGACATTGGTGTGGAAGTACTTGCCTGGCCTGCATAGAGCCCTGACCTCAACCCCCATTGAACACCTTTGGGATGAATTGGAACGCAGACTGCAAGCCAGGCTTAATTGCCCAGCGTCAGTGCACCACCACACTAATGCTCTTGTGGCTGAATGGAAGCAAGTCCCTGCAGCAATGTTCCAACTAGAGGTCGACTGATTATGATTTTTCAACCCCGATACCGATTATTGGAGGAACAAAAGCCAATAAGCGGCCGTTTATTTAAAAAAAATATAATAAAAAAAAAAAAAGAACATTGTTATTTGTAATAATGACAATTACAACAATACTGAACACTTATTTTAACTTAATATAATACATCAATAAAAATCAATTTAGCCTCAAATAAATAATGAAACATGTTCAATTTGGGTTAAATAATGCAAAAACAGTGTTGGAGAAGTAAAAGTGCAATATGTGCCATGTAAAAAAAGCTAACGTTTGAGATCCTTGCTCAGAACATGAGAACATATGAAAGTTGGTGGTTCCTTTTAACATGAGACTTCAATATTCCAAGGTAAGAGGTTTTAGGTTGTAGCTAATATAGTATTTATAGGACTATTTCTCTATCGTTTGTATTTCATATACCTTTGACTATTGGATGTTCTTATAGGCACTATAGTATTGCCAGTGTAACAGTATAGCTTCTGTCCCTCTCCTCGCCCCTACCTGGGCTCAAACCAGGAACAACACATCGACAACAGCCACACCCGAAGCAGCGTTACCCATCGCTCAACAAAAGCCGTGGCCCTTGCAGAGCAAAGGGAATAACTACGCCCAAGTCTCAGAGCGAGTGAGGTTTGAAACGCTATTAGTGCATACCCAGCTAACTAGCTAGCCATTTCACATCGGTTACACCAGCGCCATTAGGCTGATAGGCTTGAAGTCATAAACAGCGATGTGCTAGCGAAGAGCTGCAAGTCAAACCGCACAAAAGTGCTGTTTGAATGAATGCTTACGAGCCTGCTGCTGCCTACCATCACTCAGTCAGACTGCTCTATCAAATCATATAATTAAGTCTAACATAACAAACAGAAATACGAGCCTTAGGTCATTAATATGGTCGAATCCGGAAACTATCATTTCGAAAACAAAACGTCTATTTCAGTGAAATACGGAACCGTTCGGTATTTTATCTAACGGGTGGCATCCCTAAGTCTAAATATTCTTGTCACATTGCACAACCTTCAATGTTATGTCATAATTATGTACAATTCTGGCAAATTAGTCCGCAATGAGCCAGGCGGCCCAAACTGTTTCATATACCCTGACTTCGTGAAATGACACAATTTCACCTGGTTAATATTGCCTGCTTACCTGGATTTCTTTTAGCTAAATATGCAGGTTTAAAAATATATACTTCTGTGTATTGATTTTAAGAAAGGCATTGGTGTTTATGGTTATGTACAGTCGTCCAACGATTGTGCTTTGTTCGCAAATGCGCTTTTGTTAAATCATCCCCCAGCGTTGCATCGATTATATGTAACACAGGACACGCTAGTTAAACGAGTAATATCATCAACCATGTGTAGTTATAACTAGTGATTATGATTGATTGTTTTTTCTAAGATAAGTTTAATGCTGGCTAGCAACTTACCTTGGCTTCTACTGCATTTGCGTAACAGGCAGGCTCCTCGTGGAGTGCAATGAGAGGCAGGTGGTTAGAGCGTTGGACTAGTTAGCCTCTCTGGGATATGTGGGATGCTAGCGTCCCACCTGGCCAACATCCAGTGAGATTGCAGAGCGCCAAATTGAAATACAGAAATTCTCATACAAATTCAGAAAAGATACAACTATTTTACATAGGTTTAAAGATTCACTTCTTGTGAATCCAACCACTGTGTCAGATTTCAAAAATGCTTTACGGTGAAAGCATACCTTACGATTATTTGAGAACATAGCCCAGTTGACAAATCATTACAAACAGTAACCAGCCAAGTAGAAGAGTTACACAAGTCAGAAATAGAGCGAATTAATCACTTACCTTTGATCTTCATATGATTGCACTCAGAAGACATTCATTCAATAAATGTTCCTTTTGTTCGATAAAGTCTCTATATCCGAAACCGCGAACAAAACTGAGGTTTTCTTCAGTAATCCACAGGCTCAAACGCAGTCACAACAGGCAGACGACAAATCCAAATTGTATCCGTAAAGTTCATAGAAACATGTCAAATGATGTTTATATTCAATCCTCGGGTTGTTTTTAGCCTAAATGATCTATAATGTTTCAACCGGACAATAACGTCCTCAATATAAAAGGTAAACAAGAAAGGCACTCTCTCGGTCGCGCGAATGAAAAAGCTCTGACACGACACTCATTCAGACTGCTCTTACTCCTTCATTTTTCAGAGTACAAGCCTGAAACAATTTCTAAAGACTTGACATCTAGTGGAAGGCATAGAAACTGCAATTTGAGTCCTAAGTAAATGGATACTGTAATGGCATTGAATAGAAAACTACACACACAAAGATCCTACTTCCTGAAAGGATTTTTCTCAGGTTTTCGCCTGCCAAATCATTTCTGTTAGACATTTTACGTTTTTTTTGAAACTTTAGTTTTCTATCAAAATCTACTAATTATATGCATATCCTATCTTCTGTGCCTGAGTAGAAAGCAGTTTAATTTGGGCATGCTTTTCATCCAAAATTCCAAATGCTGACCCCCCCCCCCCCCCCCCACCCTAGAGAAGTTAATCGGCCATTCCTCCTTCTCAGAAGAGTGGAGGCTGTTATAGCAGCAAAGGGGGGACCAAATCCATATTAATGCCCATGATTTTAGAATGAGATGTTCATTGGGCAGGTGTCCACGTTCATTTGGTCATGTATGTATGTGGTAAGGGGTAAAGTGACTAGGCAACAGGATCGACAGTAGCAGCAGTGTATGTGATAATTGTGTGTGTGTGGCGAATGTGTGCCGTGCTCGTCCGGCCTTTTCTGTAGTCTACGTTGAGGGAGAAGTTGTTGTCCTGGTACTCTGCCATGTCTAACGTTCCTATAGGCGGTATCATCGTCGTTGGTGATCAGGCCCACCAAAGCGCTGTGGCGGTCATGAAAATTTTATCCGACGGTTATTGTCATGCATAAGACTGACGGTATCACGGTAATTGATTTTAATTAACAAACATATTTAGCATCTCCAGGCCACTGACTTGTGCTTTTGGAACATTCAAATTTCCATTCACCAGGTTCAATGTAACAGCGATAGGTTTAGGCTAATACTTGATACTCAAATTTTCCATATACCCATCATGAGATTGCTGCAAGCTAGCCTATGAAAAATGTTCAACGTAGATGCACAAAGGTTGAGGAGAGAAATGAGGTGACACTATCTGGTTCGAATCCAGGCTGCATCACATCCATCCATGATTAGGAGTCCCATAGAGCGGCGCAAAATTGGCCCTGCGTCGACCGGGTTTGGCCGGGGTAGGCGGTCATTGTAAATAAGAATTTGTTCCTAACTGACTTGCCTAGATAAATAAATAAGAAATCACTGCACACCACATCAGCTGTATGTGACCAGGTAACAATTACTTTCCAGGCCAAACCATATCGTAACTGCTAAGCACCGCCTCCAGCGACGTCACCATATTAGCTAAAGTAACGTCATAGTCAGCATAGCTAATAGAACTAACGCCTTAGTAAACCCGATACAACGGGTTGTTAAACTTTTTCACCCTCGGACCCAAATTAGATATTCAGTTATTCCTGGGACCCAAGCTTATGAAAACATGCAACTATTCGTAAACATCAGTACATTTCATTGCCCTTATGCCAGCCTAAAACAAATGCAATGTAGACAAATAAATGAAATGTAATAATATAAATAGCTATTCATGTTTTATTTTTCCCCATTTTAAAAACACTTACATCAGTATAGGTTGGAACTGTTGCTGATACAATACATTTGAATACTGAATTGGAATAAACTGACCGATCACATCTCACAGAAAAACCCCACACAGTCCTAATGAGAGGTGTGTGTGTGTGTGTGTGTGGCTGGTTGAAGTTTTCAACAAGCGTGTCTATTCTGGGCTCAGTTTTTAACACTGCACCCCTGAGGTTGTGCTCACCATTGAGTCTGTTTCCGTACTTGTACTTAAAAAAAACACCCGAGTTGAGAGCCCTGACTCACACAGGTATGTATGTGGTGCCATCAGAACATTACTGCTTTCTCAGTCAGGCAGGAGACCGCTTCTTGCTGTAAATGCGGAACCCAGAACTGTGTGCGTGGTTTGCCTCAAAAAGCATCTTGCTTCAATAGATAGAGCTGTAAGAAGACTGATGGTAAAACAAGTAGAACTACCAGAGACGAAAGAGGATGAACAGAAGGAAAAAGAAGCCTGGCTAGCCCTTCTCCGAGCGGAACCCTTTCATGGGGCCCCCTGGTATCCACCACTGCCGAATCCTCCACCAGCAGACGAAGTTGGTGGAGTCCCAGCCCTTCACAACCAATTTGGGGGTGGCCAGGTGTCTGGTGGGAGATAGACTACCAGCAAAACAAATGGAGCAGAAGAGGGAGGGTGAAGAAGAAGCACTAGAGGACCTCAAGAGAACCGGAGAAATGTAACAAAAGAGAAAGTAGAAATACAAGAAGCACATTTAGGAGCGCAAGCAGCAGGAAGGATGTCCGTGAAGAAGAAAGTAGCCAAGATGAAATGAGCAGCAGGGAGGCTGTCCGTGAAGAAGAAAGTAGCCAAGATGAAACGAGCAGCAGGGAGGATGTCCGTGAAGAAGAAAGTACGAAACGTTCTTGCGGCTTCAAGTTCGGTAGCCATACCCGCGCGATCAGGTTGCGCGTATGGTTTCAAATTGAGTAGGCTATACATGAGCCTCCATTGTAAAATAAGAATTTGTTCTTAACTGACTTGCCTAGTTAAATAAAGGTGGGAAAAAGTTCAATAATTGGAGGAGAAGTACGGGACAGTTATTTTTCCAAGGAAATGTATTTCCTAAATAGGCCTATGATTAGGCTACAGTTTACAATATTGCCTAGAAAGGCCTAAATATTGATCACCCATATTTCTCCGTCTGTAATTCTTCCCACTCCTAAAAGGTAGGCTATAAAAATAGCTCAAGAGAAAGTGCAATTGCAACTCTGCTCTCTTCAAACTACATTTAGCATATTGGCTGATCTAGCCCAGTGAAGGATGTAAGTGCTATGCAATAACGAGGCTGGTCAACTAAATACTCTTGACTGTTGGGTTGAGCCCTGACACAAAGAATACCAAGATATTTTATATGGCATAGATGCACCCCCTTAGTCTACATGACAAACAGATGTGCGGATTGGATCACTTGATATGACAAAGGAGTATTCCCCCAGCCAGATAGCATTTGCTATGAAATAAATGAATAATTCACAGCGGACAGTATCTGTTGTGAAGACTTCTCATTGTAAGGAATCCAGGGTTTGGCCCCGAAAACGAAGTTCCTCTCAACCCGAGCCATCTCTCCCTGTTACCTTCCAGTCAGGCTGGAGCAATCTCCCTCGCATGGATGGAATGTGGCTTGTTAGGTTTATCACCTAAGTCATCTTAAATTTACTGTCAGTGTTAACACAGACACATGAGAGTTCTAAGAACCCTATTCTATTACATAAAACAACCATTTGATGCAATAACAGTATTATAACAATCTTGATTTTGGTAGCAGCAAACCTATTTACATCTCTTATGACTAAAAAGAGCTTCTGGATATCAGAACAGCGATTACTCACCTCGAACTGGATGAATATTTTTTTCCTTTAATGAGTCTGACGCAAAGTATATACTGCTTCTCCGAGACCAAATCCCCTTCATTCGCATGAAGAAAAGACAAATACAGGGGGCGGAGATCAGGCTGCCTTGTGAGAATTCTTCGGCGAGTGGGTAACCCACCTCTACCACCCGTTCTATTTTCACTGGAAAATAAAATGGATCTCCGTTCAAGGTTATCCTACCAACATTAAGAGTTATAATATCTTATTTTTGGCAGAACGACAACACGGATCATATAGAGATGGCTGGGTTTTCCGTGCGTCAGCAGGACAGAACAGCTACGTCTGGTAAGACGAGGGGTGGGGGTGTGTCTTTGTCAATAACAGCTGGTGCGCAATGTCTAATATTAAAGAAGTCTCAAGGTATTGCTTGCCTGAGGTAGAGTACCTCGTGATAAGCTGTAGACCACACTATTTGCATTATTTGTACTTTAGACCACCTATAATCCACACAGAGACAAATACAAAGCTCTCCCTCCATTTGGAAAATCTGACCATAATTCTTGCTTTTAAAAGCAAAAATTAAAGCAGGAAGTACCAATGACTCACTCAATACGGAAGTGGTCCGATGACACGGATGCTACGCTACAGGACTGTTTTGCTAGTATAGACTAGACAATTTTCCGGGATTCATTCAATGGCATGGAGGAGTATACCGCCTCAGTCACCGGGCTTCATCAATAAGTGGATTGGCGACATCGTCCCCACAGTGACTGTGCGTACATATCCCAACCAGAAGCCATGGATTACAGGCAACATCCACACCGAGCTAAAGGCTAGAGCTGCCGCTTTCAAGGAGCTGGACACTAAACCCGGATGCTTATAAGAAATCACGCTATGCCCTCAGACGAACCATCACACAGGCGATGCATAAACACAGGACTAATATTCAATCCTACTACACCGGCTCTGACGCTCGTCAGATGTGGCAGGGGTTGCAAACTATTACTTACTACAAAGGGAAAGCCAGCCGCGTGCTGCCCAGTGGCGTGATCCTACCAGACGAGCTAAATGCCTTTTTATGCTCGCTTCGAGGCAAGCAACACTGAATAGCCACTTTACTCCTACGTACAACTTACCTCTACTAACCTGTATCCCCGCACATTGACTCTGTACCGGTAACCCCTGTATATAGCCTCGTTATTGTTACTTTTTATTTGAATTTTTACTTTAGTTTTAGTAAATATTTTCTTATCTCTATTTCTTGAATTGCATTGTTGGTTAAGGGCTTTTTCCGTATTTTCCCAAATGGCCTATTGTTTGTTCATGAAGATGTTTTCTGTTTTACTATACAGTTGGACCGCACAGAGCAGGTGAAAAACTGCCAGGACCCCGAGTTCTCCAAGAAGCTGCTCCTGGACTACCACTTTGAGAAGGTGCAGAAGTTGAAGCTGGGTGTCTATGACATAGACAACAAGTCTGTCGATCTGAAGGATGATGACTTCCTGGGGGGGTTTGAGTGCACGCTGGGACAGGTGAGGATCTAAGAATGTGTGGACCAATTAGTCCGCATCCTTATTATACATAGTGTACATTTTCTTTTCTTAAGTGTAAACTTAACCCAATGTTGTTATAGAATTTCTAACACGAATGATGGTGTCTCCAACAACCAACCATTTTGCCTTTCAGATTGTGTCCAGCAAGAAGATTACCAGACCTCTACAACTGAAGAAGGGGAAGCCTGCAGGCAAAGGCACCATTACTGTAAGTATTTAACTGGCTGTGTAAATGTTGTGATAACAAACATAAGGCTAATGCAAACATTGTCTTGAGATATTCAAATGAATTCTCTCATTTGTGATAAATTGTGTGTTTTATAGATTACTGCTGAGGAGATAAAGGATAACAGGGCCATAGTGCTGGAGGTGGAGGCTAAAGGCCTGGATAAGAAGGTACAATCGAGGCACTTCAGTGCAGTCTTTTCAAATGGAAAGTGGCCTACTTTATTAAGATGTAATAAACAGTTCTGAATTCTCTCCCGCCCATTATTTATTCCCCAGTGCTCATGGTTGTCTCTATTGCAGGACTTGTTTGGGAAATCTGATCCATTCCTAGAATTCTTTAAGCAAGGAGATGATGGCAAGTGGCAGCTGGTTCACAGAACAGAGGTACTTATCACCATATTTCTTTGGGGTAGCTGCAACCCAATATGTGGAACAGAGACTGGGTATGTCAAAAAGAAAGTAGGCTTATTGAAAGCGCACATGTAATTGGTTTCTGTCAGTTCTTGCCAGCGAGTGCAGAGATTCGGGCAGACAAGGCTGTAGAGAGGAAGGCTCATCAAAGTTGGTGAAACTCAGAACTAAAATCACTCATACATTGGAAAAACATTGCATGTATCTTAACATCTTAATGTGTTGTGAACATTTGACATCTATCGTGTTTAATTGCGGTTGTGTGGGCTACCGAGGGCAAGGTGAAATATTAAACTTGTCGATGTCCAGTTTCTAAACCCCAATAGCAAGCGTGCTCAAGGGCCGACTTAAGCGTTTGCCTGCCCGGCTACACGTTTGTTGACGAGCTGGTGACAACCAATTTACGAAGTGAGCAGGCAGAAATGGCCTACAGCAGGATTTTTCAATTCCGCTACTGGAGGGCCGAAACACTTTTTTTTGTTTGTTTCTACCTGATCGTTAATTGCACTTAACTGGTGTCCCAGGTCTGAGTCAGTCCCTTATTAGGAGTGTATGAAAACCCAGTACGTGTTTTGGCCCCCCCGGACTGTCATAGAACACCCCTGGCCTTCCTTCATACCAGTCTTATACCAACACATATCAGCAAAGTCAAATGAGGATACACACTGGTTGCAGATCTTCATGTTGTCACAAATGCTTTTTTTTTTGTTGCTCTGTGTATGGGAACTCAACTGCTTTAGTAGTCATGCATTTCCTCAAGGAAAATGACTACGAGACTGAATACTCATTGGGTGTTTATGATGCAGAATACTGGTTATAAATTGTCATGTTTTGCTTTCATAAAAAGGTTTAGTTGTGTATGTGATTAAAAACTGATTTAGTAGTTATCCTCCATGAATTTCCTCAAGGACACAGAACAAAATAGGCTACTTCACGCGCATTTCGCCACCCATGTTTCTTTAAAAAGGCCCGCTTCTTTGCACAAGCCCACCACTACTCTGAGACCAGTCCAGAATACAGCTACCTCATTTTTTATAATTCATTCTGTCTGTTGAAGTTGTTTTCACCAGAACAGCATGTTTGAAACTTTCTCTAATAAAGTAGTATTTGTTTAATGGAGAGCGTATCGTGCCTGACCTTATTTGTCTGTATTGTTATTTTGGCATGGTTGCAATTGTAATTTTTATTTGTTGTGACTTGTTGCTCTCAGCCATTTGTGACCCATTTCAGGAAACTAGGTGTATGTCACTACTTCACAAAGCTGTTTTAACATAAACATTTTTCTTTTTTATTATCACAATTTGTTTTTGGCAGAAAAACGTGAACTTTCATGTATCTTAATAACAAACTTGTATTCCATCTGTAAATACGAATACAATTGTTCAATTACGAGTCTAGTTGGTTTAGCCAAAGAAAAAGTCAGCAACCTTCCCACTAGCCATGAGTGAGCTGGACATGCCGAGAGATGATTTTGGATTGGTTTGCCATATAGCGCGCCTCTGAACTAGTCAGTATGTCTAGGTAATCCTGTCTAAACGCATCTTTTTATTCAGTTACCAATTGAATTTTAATTAAATTAGTTGACTCTTCACATGGGATGATTTCACTGAACAACGAAAGAAAGGGAATATTGAGTGATCCCCCAATTATCCATCGCATCTCCCAAAAACATTTTCAATATACATCTGTAAAATGATAGAGGAAGACAACCAAAGCTTCAGTTTCTAGACTCAGGCTTCAATGTCTTCTCCCTGGAGATCCTCAATGTCCACCTCTTGAACATCAGACTGAGGCCTCATCTTCACTGTCACTTTCCAACCTTTTTGAGCCTGACAGCGAGACATCCTCAACAAGCCTAAAATTTGCCCGGGTGGAAACCAATTTTTCAACCCTTGTATTGGTCAGCCTGTTGCGTGCTTTGGTGTGTGTGTGTTCCCAAACAAGGACCAGTTGCGCTCTAAGGTTGCTGATGTTGGTGGGATTTGAAGGATGATTGAGGCAACAGGGGAAAGAATCTCAGATCCACTAAGTTCCTTCCACCAGGTAGCAGATGAGATATGTTGGCACGACTGCCATATTGCATCTCCATCCCAAAGCCCTTGCTTGGACGTGTACTTCGCCAGACTGCCAAGAACCTTGCCCTTATCCAGGACATGGTGGCGAGACACGGTAGTGATAACACCATAGGACTTGTTAATCTCTGCACCAGACAGGATGCTGTTGCCTGCATACTTGGGGTCCAACATGTACGCTGAGGCGTGTATGAGCTTCAGGCAGAAGTCTTCCCGCTTTTTGATATATTTCAGAACTGCAGTTTACTCTGCTTGGAGCAACAGTGAAGTGGGCAGGGCAGTAGGATTTCTTCTCTTACATCTGCTAGCAGAGTCTGAACATCAGACCGGATGGCATTGTCTCCCTCAAGCCGTGCAATGGCTACTGCTATAGGTTTCAGGCTGCTTACCACTCTCCCAAAATACATCATCCAGAAGGATCCTCTTGATGGGGCTGTCCAAATCGTCAGACTGTGATATGGCCATTTCTTGCAGAGACTCCTTCCCCTCCAGGAGACTGTCAAAGATGATGACAACACCACCACAACGGGTGTTGCTGGGCAGCTTCAATGTGGTGGTCGTCTTCTCACTTTGCTTGGGGAGGTAGTTTGCTGCTAACTTGATGACCCTTCACATACCTAACCATTTCCTTGGTTCTCTTGTAGAGTGCATCCATTGTTTTCAGTGCCATGATGTACTTGAGGAGCATATTCAATGCATGAGCAGCACAACCAATGGGTGTGATGTGATGGTAGGACTCCTCCACTTTAGACCAAGCAGCCTTCATGTTTGCAGCATTGTCTGTCACCAGTGCAAATACCTTCTGTGGTCCAAGGTCATTGACTGCCTTCAGCTCATCTGCAATGTAGAGACCGGTGTGTCTGTCCCGTGTCTGTGCTCTTGTAGAATACTGGTTGAGGGGTGGAGTTGATGTAGTTCATTATTCCTTGCCCACGAACATTCAACCACCCATCAGAGATGATTGCAATACAGTCTGCTTTCTCTATGATTTGCTTGACCTTCACTTGAACTCTGCATCCAGCAAATGAGCATACACCCCTCTGGTTGGAGGGGTGTATGCTGGGCGAAGAACATTCAGAAATCTCTTCCAATACACATTGCCTGTGAGCATCAAAGGTGAACCAGTTGCATACACAGTTTGAGCAAAACATTCATCAGCCTTTCTCTGACTACGTCCCTCCGTTGAGTCAAAACAACTTCGAATTCCAGGAGTACCATGAGCTGTTGCTATCTAAGGTGTATTCATCATTTTTCCCTCGACTAGAAGTAGAGGGACTTTTGTCAGAGGTTGCTTGTGAGCACCGAGGGAACTTATGGCACTTGGCCAGATGATTCTGCATCTTTGTTGCATTCTTCACATGCTTTGGCACATTCTCAAATGTACACAGCTTTTCATTCTACATTCGCTGCAGTGAAATGTCTCCACATCAGATTGTGCCCGTGGCATTTTCCTGTAAAGATTAGAAAACAATGAGTTAAAAAAAAAAACGAATACAATTCCATGTACAGATAAATAGTTAAGCAGTTAGATTTAAACAGCTCTTTTGTAAGGTAAATGTTTTAAAATGAAACTTGTATGGAAACAGGTGAATTTAACACTCCTCAGTAGCAAAAACTAACTAGCAGAAAGTGTTAAGTTAGAAATGATTTAAACACTTTTCTGTAGGCTACTCTTTACTAGTTAACAAAAATATATGTATGTCATGAAATATATACATCCCACCCATTTTATTGTAATCAAAACTTACCAGAAAGCATGTAGTCCTTGGCTCAGACAGGGTAGTGTGGGCTTAAAGCATCTCATTAGTGTGCAAGATCTTGAGAATCAGCTGTACATGTGATGGAAGAGTGCACTGCACATGTGATGGAAGAATGCACTGTGCATGCAGAGGGTTGCAATTCCATTGAATTGGGGATGGTTTAACTAAAATATGCCACAAGACCTAGAATAGCCTTATGTGTGTCCCACAAAAAAGGTTCACTGTTTAAGCTAACTTTTGACGAATTTAAGCAACATTTCCGGAAAGTTTTCCCACGCATTGCAACCCAAGTCTCTTATATCCAATGTAAAAATAAATACAACTACACATTGTTACATAAGACCAATTTTGAGCCGTCGGTCACATTTGAATTTTTTTACATTCTCTTTGTATTTATTTTTTTAGGTTGTCAAGAATAATCTGAGTCCGTCATGGAAGAAATTCACTGTGGCTCTGCAAACATTCTGCAACTGTGACATGAGCAAACCAATCAAGGTATGAATAGCTGAAAGACCATGGCATTTGACAGACCTGCACTAGCATGTAGAGAACTTTCAGAGCTTGTGGTGTCCTATAGAACCTGTTGAATTCGATATTGTGACTACAAAACAGTTGTTTTGTCTTGATATAACCTACAGCCCTATTGTTATAGTATCTCTGACCTACTGTAACCCCAGGGCTTACCTATGTGTCTGTTACTGGCAGGTCACTTGTTACGATAAGGACGAAGACACCAGTTCAGATATGATAGGCGAGTTTACTTGCACTACCCGCCAGCTTTTGGATGCTAAAGACCGTGCGGTGAGCCAAAGAGAACACCTCTGTCCTTTTGTCTCAAACTCCCTCTCTCCTGTCCCCCTTCCCCAGGTCCACTGCTCTGATTATGATAGTGATGGCTCGCATGACCTTATCGGTGTTTTCCAAACTAATGTGTCTGAGCTGCAGAAAGCTGCCCATGGTTCACCGGTGAGACCATGTATTTTTCTTCTAGCACTTTTACTTTTTGCTTACCTTACCATTAAGCTTCTGTCTCTCTATTGGTCCCACTTGACATTAAATTGTAAAGATACCATGTTGCATGAATTAAAAGTTTTGGGTAATTAATTGTATCCCACTACACAGTAACTTCACTAATTACTCATGTTTTTTTTGCCAGTTTCTGATTACAATTGAATCATTGTTCTGTGCCTTTACAGTATAGATACACATGTAGTTAATATATAATGTATATGGTAAGAGCTGAGCAGCTTAATGTAAATTGTTTCTGCCTATCTAATCATGGTGATAGTTTTGTATTTGAGGAAGTTGTGTATATTGTCCATTGTGATCAGGTGGAGTTTGACTGTATCCATCCAGAGAAGAAGAAGAAGAAGAAGAGTTACAAAAACTCTGGAGTAATCAGTGTCAAGAGCTGCCAGGTAGGTTATAATTAATTATACAGAACAAAAATATAAAATGCAACAATTTCAACGATTTTACTGAGTTACAGTTCATAAATGGAAATCAGTCCATTTTAAATAAATTAATTAGACCTTAATCTATAGATTTCACATGGGTGGTCCTTTTCCCAAGTGGGTGGGTCTATGCCCACCCATGTGAAAACCATAGATTACGGACTAATTAATTTATTTCAATTGACTGGTTTCCACCCACTGGGGTGCCAGCCTCAGCCAATTAGACCATCCCGCAAGTGAGGCCAGATGTGGAGGTTGTGGGCTGGCGTGGTTGCACGTGGTCTGCGGTTGGACATACTGCCAAATTTTCTAAAACAACAGAGATGGCTTATGATAAAAAAATGAACATTCAATTCTCTGACAACAGCTCTGGTGGACATTCCTGTAATCAGCATGCCCAACTGTGCGCTCCCTCAACTTGAGACATCTGCAGCATTGTCTTGTGACACAACTGCACATTTTAGTGTCCTTTTATTATCCCCAGCACAAGGTGCACCTGTGTAATGATCATGCTGTTTAACCAGCATCTTGATTGGCAAAGGAGAATCTCACTAAAGGGATATAAACACATTTGTGCACAAAATTTAAGAGAAATATGCTTATTTTTTTGCATATGGAACATTTCTGGGATCTTATTTCAGCTCATGAAACATGGGACCAACACTTTAAATGTTGAGTTTATATTTTTGTTCAGTACAATTGCACAGTAGCTTATCATTATCCCTTAGATTTTACCCTATTTTTAAAAGTTGATACTTCTAAAGCAAATTGTAATTTCCCCCTAGATACAGGCACAGTACACATTCCTGGACTATGTCATGGGAGGTTGCCAAATAAATTTTACGGTAAGTGCAGGCTCTTCAGATACAATCAGAAGTAAGGGGTTGAAGTTTTGTTTATTAGCGCATGTCTAAAACTCAAGCAATATCTTTGATGGATTGAAAATGTGTGATGTGGTTATCCCACCTAGCTATCTTAAGATGAATGCACTAACTAAATCGCTCTGAAATAAGAGTCTGCTAAATGACTTTAAATGTCAAATTGTAAATGGCTGAGGGATGGGGCTGGAGAAATGTAACCACACTCAAAATAGACAGTACAGATTTTACAGCAATTACAAACAATTGAGTAAAACAAGCTTATATTTGCAGTTCTGATGTGGCACGGCAAATAGACTAAGCTCATGAGGCATTTACAAGTTCTTTTAAGAATCAATGGCTAGATCTATAAAATTCCAACATTTGATGTACCATTCCCGGAATGCTTCTTTTAAATGAGTCTTTTATTCAAGCTTTTTGTACCAATATGGACCATCACTCATGGTTCCTATATTTTTCTAAGGTGGGCATTGACTTCACTGGGTCAAACGGCGACCCTCGCTCTCCACAGTCTCTGCATTACCTGAGTCCTGACGGTCTGAACCAGTACCTGTCGGCCACCTGGTCAGTGGGCCTTGTTGTCCAGGACTATGACACGTAAGAACTTTCTGCTCAGTAGAACGCTGAAGAGGGAGAGACCATGAGTAGATGTCTTCCCCCCCCCCCCCCCCCACCTCATTTTTAAAATAAATTATCTGGTTTAACGAATATGGTGGGTACGCTCTCCAGCCCATGCTGACACCAGTTCAATGCTGTTAAATTTATGAGAGGAAGATGGAACTGCACATTTTAGGGGGAGAGGCAAAGGGAATCTGAATACAGCAACTGAGATGAATAAGAGCACATGTCTTGACTTCCTGGTTGGGCAGATTTAGGTCATGGAAATGTTTAGCCTTAATGATCCTTACCAAATTGTTATTTCTATAAAGGCGTGGACCTAAATGGACTAACATGGCAGGTTTGGCCTATTACTCTGTGATTCTCTTCTATTGAGACGTGGACAACATCCCTCCATTGTTTTCATGGTAATTGTGATAGTCTACTCAAATCAAGTTTTATGCGCTTCCTCAGTGACAAACTCTTCCCTGCCTTTGGATTTGGAGCTCAAGTGCCCCCAGACTTCAAGGTTAGATACAAACATTTTTTTAAAGCATCATGGGTAAATATTTCAGGAAAACACGTTTTATAAGTTAGTAAATTGTTGTGTTATTAACCCTGCAGGTATCCCATGAATTTGCACTGAACTTCAACCCAAGTAATCCTTACTGTCAAGGTAAATATTTCCTTTCTGTGAAGTGTGTATGTTAATATAATCCACGTCCATCAGCATGACTATCACCTCATGTTTATTAATCCAACCTGTTTAGATTAAATGAAACCATACTCTGCCTGTTGTTGGCCTAAATGTACAATGATTTATTCATTCATTTATTTGCCATTTTAAACATATAAACCTACAGCGGCCATACTCAACACGGACCGAATAACACGGACTGTATTTTCAACTCAGTCAACCTAATGTGACGATTTAGTTCTTAGAACCGTGGTTATGTGTGTAACCTCCAATATCAAATTGTATTTGTCACATGCGCCGACTACAACAGGTAGACCTTACTGTGAAATGCTTGCTTACATGCCCTTAACCAACAATGCAGTTTTAAGAAAAATACCTTAAAAAAAAAAAGAAAACAAAGAGCAGCAGTAAAATAACAATAGCAAGGCTATGTACAGGGGTTACCGGTACAGAGTCAATGTGCGGGGGCACCGGTTAGTCGAGGTAATATGTACATGTAGGTAGAGTTATTAACGTGACTGCATAGATGATAAACAGAGCGGGCGGGGGCACACAATGCAAATAGTCTAGGTAGCCATAGTCTGGGTAGCCATTTGATTAGATGTTCAGGAGTCTTATGGCTTGGTGGTAGAAGCTGTTTATAGAAGCCTCTTAGACCTAGACTTGGTGCTCCGGTGCCGCTTGCCATGCGTTAGCAGAGAGAACAGCCTATGACTAGGGTGGCTGGAGTCTTTGACAATTTCTAGGGCCTTCATCTGACACTGCCTGTTTCGTGGAAATGTCCTGTATTTACCAAATCATGAGAGCAAACCACATACAAGTCAGAGTTATCACAAAGTCCATTTTTAATTATATGAGCTCCATCACAACCCTGTGACTCTCAGATCAATTCAGTGTCTATAAATGAATTCTCTGAGAGTCCCTTACACATTGCAACTGAGATCCTTTTATAGCAAAGACACACACAGCCAGACAGCATTGGCCATAATTTATCGTTCAGCTTTGTCTCCTAAACTATGTTATTTTCTCAAACTCAGAACCTAAACAAATCCTCACATCAACAGGCATATATCAAATCCATCCTATCTTGACAAGATCACAGAGACACATTGACTGGCACACAGACATTGTGGAGCCAAGAGATACACGCTTGACCTCTCCCCTCTCTCCGGCCCAAGTAACTTAGTCTTGACAGAGAACAGATACTGCAGCCCCGCCACAGTATTATTACAAAAATAAACATTCTGATGAGAAGTAACTTACAAACATATGATGAATATAAAACATCTTACCTATGTTACCAACTAATTTGGATTATTCCCCAACACCTGGTATAGAGGTCCTGGATGGCAGGAAGCTTGGCCCCAGTGATGTACTGGGCCGTACGCACTACCTTCTGTGGTGCCTTGCGGTCGGAGGCCGAGCAGTTGACATACTAGGCAGTGATGCAACCCATCAGGATGCTCTCAATGGTGCAGATGTAGAACCTTTTGAGGATCTGAGGACCCATGCCAAATCTTTTCAGTCTCCTGAGGGGGAATGGGTTTTTTTTGTGCCCTTTTCACGACTGTCTTGGTGTACTTTGACCATGTTAGTTTGTTGGTGATGTTGACACAAGGAACTCTTAACCTGCTCCACCACAGCCCTGTCGATGAGAATGGGGGCGTGCTCTGTCCTCCTTTTCCTGTAGTCCGCAATCATCTCCTTTTGTCTTGATAACGTTGAGGGAGAGGTTGTTTACCTGGCACCACATGGCGAGGTCTCTGACCTCCTCCCTATAGGCTCTCATCGTTATCGGTGATCAAGCCTACCACTGTTATGTCAGGTCTCTGACCTGGCTGTCTCGTCGTTGTCAGTGATCAGTCCTACCACTTGTCATCTGCAAATGTAATGATGGTGTTGGAGTCGTGCCTGGCCGTCCAGTCATGAGTGAACAGGGAGTACAGGAGGGAACTGAGCACGCACCCCTGAGGGGCCCCCGTGTTGAGGATCAGCCTGGCGGATGTGTTGTTACCTACCCTTACCACCTGGGGGTGGCCCGTCAGGAAGTCCAGGGTCCAGTTGCAGAGGGAGGTGTTTAGTCCCAGGGTCCTTAGATAGTGATGAGCTTTGAGGGCACTATGGTGTTGAACGCTGAGCTGTAGTCAATGAATAGTATTCTCACATAGGTGTTCCTTTTGACCAGGTGTGAAAGGGCAATTTGGCGTGCAATAGAGATTGCATCATCGATAGATCTGTTGGGGCGGTATGCAAATTGGAGTGGGTCTAGGGTTTTGGGGATAATGGTGTTAATGTGAGCCATGTCCAGCCTTTCAAAGCACTTCATGGCTACAGACGTGAGTGCTACGGGTCGGTAGTCATTTAGGCAGGTTCTTGGGCACAGGAACTAGGGTGGCGTTATGACATTGCCCTCTTTGGGTACAGCGAGCACTACCCTCCCTCTGCACCAGCACTTTTCTATGCACAATCCCCCTACCCCCTGTCTCCTACACCCAGGCTGCTGTGGTCAGAGAGGTTGTAAATTCCTGGAGGAGATTATCTCCTCATGGCCACAGTATAGAGATTTTGGACTGTTTAACCTCTCTAGGGTATGTGGCCAACATGAGATTGCAGAGCGCCAAATTCAAATACAGAAATACTCATTGTAAAAATTCAGAAAACAAAACATTTGACATCAGTTTAAAGATTAACGATGGAGTAAAATACTTGTATGGTTGAGGAATTTTAATTGAGATTTCTGTTGTTTTGAATTTGGCGCCCTGCTATTTCACTGGCTGTTGGCGAGGTGGGACGCTAGCGTCCCGAACGATCCCAGAGAGGTTAATAATTAATGTTGTACTAAAATCGCAGTAGCCTAATGTACAAATTCCTGCACTGTAAGGCACATTTTCAAAATCAAAATAGTTTTGTTTTTAATTAATTGAAATATTTAATTAGTCTCATTTGATGCATTGACCAGTATTCCTCAACATTTTATGCAAAAACATGTAACCCAAGTCATAAAATGTTCGCTAAATTACAATATCAATCCAGACTGTTGCCGCCTAGGAAATGTGTGATTGAACTTTCCCCAATAGTATTTGAGTATCACTGACCTACCTACACCAGTTCAAGCTCAAACTGGCCCTGTGTGTTTAATATGTTGCAGGAGTCCAGGGGATTGTGGAGGCCTACCGCATGGCCCTACCTCAGGTGAAGCTCTACGGTCCCACCAACTTCTCCCCCATAATCAACCACGTGGCAGGCATCGCGTCAGGGGCGGCACAGCAGAACAACGCATCGGTGAGTCTAGACCACATGCATCACCTCTTCCCCTCCATCTCATTAAAGGTTATCTTCACCTTTTCAGCTTACCTTTAAAATAGACCATAACAATATAAAACATGAGACTTGTATAGCGCTTTTCAAGGACCCAAAGTCGCTTTGCAATTGTACAAATTAAACAAGAAAACACCAGACTAAACAAAAACATGAATAAAGAGGGGTGGGCTCCAGGAAGGGAATGTGAGGCTGCCTGAGAGTCCGGCCCATTCATCATCCACAAAGGATACGACAGCTGGCTCTGGTTCATTGGGCCCCACCCCCCTTCGATCCTTGAGGGGTTTGCAAAACCAGTCAAGGCGACAGAATGGCCGGACCTCCTCCGCCATTGCACCAGCTGTTGTCATTGGCAGCTCTATTGGCCCACGAGTGTGAAAGATTCAGCAGGCTACTGGCATTACACACTTGGCTAAAAGATTACTGTAGCTCTGTTGAAATCACTCTTTATAGATAACTTTGACACCTGGAAACAGAAGATGCTCTACAGCAGTGGTTCCCAAACTTTTTATAGTACCGTACCCCTTCAAACATTCAACCTCCAGTTGCGTACCCCCTCTATAGCACCAGGGTCCGCACACTCTCTCAAATGTTTTTTTTTGCCATCATTGTAAGTCTGCCACATACACTATATACAATGCATTTATTAAACATAAGAATGAGTTTTGTCACAACCTGGCTCGTGGGAAGTGACAAAGAGCTCTTATAGGACCAGGGCACTAATAATAATCAATAATTTTGCTCTTATTTAACCATCTTAAGTATAAAACTTTATTTGTTAATCGAAAATTGTGAATAACTCACCACAGGTTAATGAGAAGGGTGTGCTTGAAAAGATGCACATAACTGCAATGTTGTATTGGAGAGAGTCTGTCTTAAATCATTTTCCACACAGTCTGTGCCTGTATTTAGTTTTCATGCTAGTGATGGCTGAGATTCCACACTCGCATAGGTACGTGGTTGCAAAGGGCATCAGTGTCTTGCCACGGGAGGATACTCTTGAGCGCAGCCCAATCAAGAAATCTGGCAGTGGCTTCTGATTTCAATTACATTTTCACAAAACCGCTTGTTGCAATTTCGATGAGGCTCTCTTGTTCAGATATTGGTAAGTGGACTGGAGGCAGGGCATGAAAGGGATAACAAATCCAGTTTGTCATCCGTTTCGGGGAAAGTACCTGCATAATTGCGCACCCAACTCAAGTGCTTCGCTATTTCACATTTGACATTGTCTGTAAGCTTGTTCATTTGGACACAAAAAATCATACAATGATGGAAAGACCTGTGTTTTGTCCTTGTTAACTTCTTGATGCACCCATCCCGTTTAGCGGGATCATTTGTCAACATCCGCTGAATTGCAGAGCGCCAAATTAAATTACTAATAATATTTAAATTTCATGAAATCACAAGTGCAATGTAGCAAAACACAGCTTAGCTTGATGTTAATCCACCTGGCGTGTCAGATTTCAAAAAAGGTTTTTGGCGAAAGCATACCAAGCATTTATGTAAGGACATCTCTCTCAGCAGACAAAACATTACAAACAGCTAGCAGCAAAGTAGATTGGTCACGAAAAGCAATAAAATGAATCGCTTACCTCTTTGATCTTCGGATGTTTACACTCACGAGACTCCCAGTTACACAATAAATGTTCCTTTTGTATCATAAAGATAATTTTTATATCCAAAATACCTCCATTTGGTTGGCGCGTTATGTTCAGAAATCCACAGGCTCGAGCGGTCACGACCAGGCAGACAAATTCCAAATAGTATCCATAAAGTTCGTAGAAACATGTCAAATGTTTTTTTATAATTAATCCTCGGGTTGTTTTTACAATATATAATCGATAATATTTCAACCGGACTGTACCTTCTTCAATAGGAGAGAGAGAGAAAATGTCTGCTCCAAGCTGTTGCACATGCAAAACGCTGCTGGCACCCAGCCATACAATGACACGATGTGATCTTTCTCGCTCATTTTTTGAAATAAAGCCTGAAACTATGTCTAAAGACTGTTCACAACATGTGGAAGCCATAGGAAAAGGAATCTGGTTGATATCCCTTTAAATGGAGCAAAGGCAAGCAATGGAACAGAGAGTTTTCAGGAAAAACAGCACTTCCGGGTTGAATTTTCCTCAGGTTTTCACCTGCACTATCAGTTCTGTTATACTCACAGACAATATTTTGATAGATTTGGAAACTTTATTGTTTTCTATCCTAATCTGACAATTATATGGATATTCTGGGCCTGAGAAATAGGCCGTTTTTCATCCAAACATCAAAATACTGCCCCCTTCACTCAACAGGTTAATGAATACATCAAAACTATGAAATAACACAGTAACCAAAAAAGTGTTAAACAAATCAAATACATTTGAGATTCATCAAATTGCCACCCTTTGCCTTGATGACAGCTTGGCATTCTCTCAACCAGAGGTAGTCACCTGGAATGCATTTTAATTAAAAGGTGTGCCTTAACCTAATTTGTGGAATTTCTTTCCTTATTAATGTGTGTGATCCAATCACTTGTATTGTGACAAGGTAAGGTTGGTATACAGAAAATAGCACTATTTGGTGAAAGACCAAATCCATATTATGGCAAAAACAGCTCACATTTTTATTTAACCTTTATTTAACTAGGAAATTAAGAAAAAATCCTATTTACAATGAAGGGTTACACAGGGCCAAACCTGGACGACGCTGGGTCAATTGTGCGCTGCCGTATGGGACTCCCAATCACGGCCAGTTGTGGTCGAACCAGGGTGTCTCTAGCGCTGAGATGCAGTGCCTTAGACTGCTGCGCCACTCGGGAGACGACACATAAGAAAAGAGAAATGACAGTCCATTACTTTTAACCTCTCTCTAAGGTACGTGGGACGGTAGCGTCCCACCTTGTCAACAGCCAGTGAAACTGCAGGGCGCCAAATTCAACACAACAGAAATCCCATTATTAAATATCCTCAAACGTACATGTATTTTACACCATTTCAAAAAGGCTTGACAACTAAAGCAAACCAAACGATTGTTAGGTGAGTGCCTATTCACAGAATAACACAGCCATTTTTCCAGCCAAAGAGATGATTCACAAAAAGCAGAAATATAGATCAAATTAATCACTAACCTTTGATCTTCATCAGATGACACTCATAGGACTTCATGTTACACAATGCATGCATGTTTTGTTCGGTAAAGTTCATATTTATATCCAAAAATCGGAGTTTACATTGGCGCATTGTGGTCAGAAATGCATTGTCTCAAACATCCGGTGAAAGTGCAGAGAGCCACATAAAAGGACAGAAATACTCAAACATTGATAAACTATACAAGTATTTTAATGGAAATATAGATAAACTTCTCCTCAATGCAACCGCTGTGTCAGATTTCAAAAATGCTTTACGGCGAAAGCACACTTTGCGATTATGTTAGCTAGCCAGAGAAACGCATACAGCCATTTTCCAGCCAAGGAGTCAGAAATAGCATTAAAATTAATCACATACCTTTTGATGATCTTCATCTGGTGGCACTCAGGTCTCAATGTTAGACAATACATTTTTGTTTGTTTGATAATGTCCCTCTTTATGAGCAAAATCCTCCTTTTTGTTCGCGTTTTGTCCAGTAATCTGAATTCAGAAGGTGCGGGCGGGCACTAATTCCAGGACGAAAAGTGTTGTTTTTTTTAAGTACAATAAAAGTTAGTAGAAACATGCCAAACGATGTTTAAAATCCATCCTCCGGTTGTTTTTGTCATAAATAATGAATAATATTTAAACCGGACAAAAGCTTTGTCAATAGGAAAGGAGAAACAAGAAAGGCGCATTCACAATCAGGGCGCATGGCTGATGAATGGAAATTTCCACTGGTCACTGATTGAAAAATGAGGGAGATTCAGGCTTTTACCCTGAAAGTGCTGTAACAATGGTCACATGTAGAGGAAGGCACAGAGCCCGTGAACTGGGTCTTAAGTCTTTGTATGGTGGATAGGCTTTCAATGGAAAAACAGCCTTTCAAAATAATAGTACTTCCTGGTTGGATTTTCCTCAGGTTTTTGCCTGACATATCAGTTCTGTTATACTCAGACATTATTTAACAGTTTTGGAAAGTTTAGAGTCTTTTCTATCCAAATCTACTAATTATATGCATATCCTATATTCTGGGACTGAGTAGCAGACAGTTTAATTTGGGCATGCTTTTCATCCAAAATTCCGAATGCTGCCCCCTACCCTAGTGAAGTTAAGACATGAAGGTCAGTCGATCTAAAAAATGAATGTTTCTTCAAGTGCAGTCGCAAAAACCATCAGGCACTGATGAAACTGGCTCTCATGAGGACCTCCACAGGAAAGGAAGACCGAGTTACCTCTGCTGCAAAGGATGTTAATTAGAGTTACCAGCCTCAGAAATTGGCAATTAACTGCACCTCAGGTTGCAGCCCAAATAAATGCTTCAGAGTTCAAGTAACAGACATCTCAACATCAATTGTTCAGAGGAGACTGCATGAATCAGGCCTTTATGGTCAAATTGCTGCAAAGAAACCATTACTATAGGACACAAATGAGAAGACTTGATTGGGCAAATAAACACAAGCAATGGACATTAGACTGGTGGAAATCTGTCCTTAAGTCTGAGTCCAAATGTGAGATTTTTAGTTCCAACCAACGTGTCTTTGTGACGCAGAGTAAGTGAACAGATCTCCTTGTGTGGTTCCCACCGTGAAGCATGGAGGAGGTGTGACGGTGTGGGGGTGCTTTGCTGGTGACACTGTCTGTGATTTTATTTTGAATTCAAGGCACACTTAACCAGCATGGCTAACACAGCATTCTGCACTGATACGCCATCCCATCTGGTTTGTGCTTCGTCCCACTATCATTTGTTTTTCAACAGGGCAATGACCCAAAATACACCTCCAGGCTGTGTAAGGGCTATTTCACCAAGGAGAGTGATGTAGTGCTGCGTCAGATGACCTGGCCTTCACAATCACCCGACCTCAACCCAATTGAGATGGTTTGGGATGAGTTGGACCTCCAAGTGAAGGAAAAGTAACCAAGTGCTCAGCATATGTGGTAACTCCTTCAAGACTGTTGGAAAAGCATTCCTCATGAAGCTGGTTGAGAGAAGGCCCAAAGTGTGCAAAGCTGTCATCAAGGCAAAAGGTGGCTACTTTGAAGAATCTCAAATATATGAAATATATTTTCATTTAACACTTTGATTCCATATGTGTTATTTCATAGATGTCTTCACTATTATTCTATAATGTAGAAAATAGTTTTAGAAAATAAAGGAAACCCCTTGAATGAATTGATGTCAGCTTTTGACTAGTACTGTATGTAAATGTGATATTTTTTAAAGTTTGAAAAAATGTCTAAAGCTGTTTTTGCTTTGTCATTATGGGGTATTGTGTGTAGATTGATGAGAAAAAAACACAATTTAATACATTTTAGAATAAGGCTGTAACAAAATGTGGAAAAAGTCCAGGGGTCTGAATACTTTCCGAATGCACTGTGTACAAACATGATGCAAATCAGACATTTACAATACAAGCCTACTCAACAGTTATGAAAAAGTGTCTTCGTCAGAATGAACACAGTGGAAAGCAGGAGGATTTGCCATGTCTAGCGCATGTGTGTTCATTTCAAACTAAATAAAATTTAACAAACTGTTCTGTCCTCTTTAACTTCCCTCAGCAATACTTTGTCCTGCTAATCATCACCGATGGCGAGATCACGGACTTGGACCAGACCCGGGATGCCATCGTCAAGGCCTCACGGCTGCCCATGTCCATCATCATCATCGGGGTGGGCGAAGCAGACTTCAAGGCCATGGAGCTGCTAGATGGAGACGACGGCGTACTCAAGTCCCTGAGTGGCGAGCCCGTGACCAGGGATATTGTGCAGTTTGTGCCCCTCAGACAGTTTGCCAATGTATGTTTATTTTAATCTGCATTTGTCATTGTGAAGTGTATTGTCAGTACCAGTACCACACCAGTTTGGCGAGGAATTGAGAAGATTCACAAGTGTACATCAGTAATAGTATCAGTGGGTAGTGTGGCACCATTCCATAACACTTTGGCGAGATATTTACAGGTTTTACGTACTTTTCTGTCTTGAATTTATTTTGTATGTTTTGTTGCACTGCTATTGGAGCACTTTCTTTCTCACTGTCCTTCCGCCCTCTGCAGGCCCCTAAGGAAGCCCTCGCCCAGAGTGTCTTGGCTGAAGTGCCCAATCAACTTGTGTCCTACTTCAAGTTGCTGAAACTGGATCCGGTCAACATTCCTACCCCCAAAGCTTAGTGGAGCAAGTAGAAATGCGGCACTTTGCATTCCTAGCCACATGAGGGAGCCACCACACAGGGTTTTGAGTATGCCCACTATCGGATGTGAAAATACTGAAATTATTTCTGTCAATGCTCATTTTGCCTTTTGATGCCACTTATGACAATTCTGACTATATATATATATATATATTTTTTTTTTTTTCTACAGTCATAGATATTTCTCATTCTTTGCTGCTTCAGATATTCTTCTTTCATTCCTCTGGAAGTAACAAGGTGTTCAAGAAGGGTGATGTTGAAAAATAGTGGAAAGGAGAGCTTTAAATAAAGCCAAAATAATCATGCATTTCATGTAATGCAGCTTCAAACATTTGATAAATAAAGTAGGCTACTCGCGTAACACAAAAGTTTGAACTCCTCGATCAGACCAAGAGCGTAATTGCGTTTTGGTACACAAACTCTGTGTTGCAGAAGCAGTGCGTTCTGTGTGGCGCATACATGGATTTATCCAAAGTATGCATTAAATTGTATTTGTAGACTTGACGGAAATAGTAACAAAAGGTGAATGTTTAACTTTTGTTTCACACATCCAGTAAAACGATTGTATTATGTAATGAAAAAAGTTTGACCACCAGAATTGATTTTGCAGCATTGCTGCAATGATGCTGTAGGTCTGATCAAGGTGTTACATCTTCAATATAATAATAATAATAATAATAATGGCTACAAATGCTTAGCTTGCACCGCACATTACATGTTTCTAAAGGCTTCTGTGTGCTTTGGTTCGGCTGGCACCTAGCAGAAATTGGCTCGGTGAACCGAACGAGTGTGCTTGCATACTCCCTTAAAAGACCTTCGCTTGAGGGAGAAAAAAAAAGCAGTGATAGTACTGTTTGTCCAACTTGAGACTCTGTATCCAGTATACACTTCCTCAAAATAGTCAGAAATAATCTAAGATAACTGAAGAAATCTGTCATAAATGTTTACTTTGTTGAATGACGGAGCGTAGCCTAGTGGTTAAAGCATTGGACTAGTAACGGAAAGGTTGCAAGATTGAATCCCCGAGCTGACAAGGTACAAATCTATCATTCTGTCCCTGAACAAGTCAGTTAACCCACTGTTCCTAGGCCGTCATTGAAAATAAGAATTTGTTCTTAACTGACTTGCCTGGTTAAATAAAGGAAAAATAAAATAAAAAATATATGAACGAACTATGCCAAACTGTTTCGGATAGGAAGCATGCGGACGCCTTTTGTCTCGTGTGGCCAGCCTTTCAAATCCCGTATTGGAAGTCTGGCCATCTTCAGATTTTGATTTTTGAGTTTGAAGTGGCTGCATTTGTTTTGTATCTTGTACATGTTCATGTGTTGCAAGTCAGAATCTCTTTGGAACTATACCAAACTCCAATTTAGAACCTCAGACTTTAACTCAATGTGTTTCTTAGCAGTATTTGTTGGGCAGTGGCAGTGTGTTTGTAGCTTTTTTTTTTCTTCGGGGATACTTCACTTTATTTCATCTTTATTTTCATTGCAAAGACGCTTCCTCCGTTATAGAGGTTAGGCAGGGTGATTCTACGTTATCAGTGCAAACATCTTAATTTCCTAATTGTGTTTATTACATCTTGGCCATTATCATTCCACCACTCAAACTTGAATACTTGTGCATGGCCTTTTGCACTGCTTATTAACCTTTATGCAATGTAGTTTTTTTACGATAGTGTATGTCACATTATGAGAGCTGGTATTATACACCACCTTGCACTTAATATGCTTAAAGTGTATGTCACAAATGTCAAAATGTAAACCTAACTGGAGACAAGTCATTTTTGGAGGCATGACGCTACAGTATAGGTAGTAATAGGATTGGTAGCTAGCTAACTCTAAATCAATCTATAAAACTCAAGCGAGCTAACTGAAACAAACTGATGTGGCTCCAGTAATGTTCACATTTTGACGTTTGTAACGTATCCAATTTAGAATGGTATTCTCATGCTGGAGATTAATTAGAAATGTATGATAAATCATATTAATCTGCTGCAATAGAATGTATGCTATGGATTGCTAAAGTTTTGTACCAAAGATAAATAAAATGTGCCTTAATTAGAGTAGTGCTGTAGAACTTCTCACATTGTTTACTACCCCCATTTGAACACCACATTATTATCAGGAAATTGCTATTGATCCAGATGTTAGATGCTTTCGCCTATTCTATTTTCTCCCTAAAACAATGGAAACTAAAATGATAGATTTGAGAATGTAATGTTTATGTATTTACATTTATAGGGTCGTCCCACATGTCCATATCTTGGTCATTGATTCGGACAAAGTGTTGATTTTGATGCAATTTGAAAGCATACAAACAGGGTTGTCATTTTTACACCTTTTTGACGTCAATTAACAAAACATGTTTTTCTTGTGTTATGCTGTAGTTTATACCCTATTTCACATCAAATTCGGTGTTTGTTATGCCCATCTTTAAATACAGTACAATATTAAAATGTAACATTTCAACTCCAAATGGTACCATAAAAATTGTTACAGGTCCACCAATCAGAGAATGTTGACTTGAATGGGAATATCCATTGTTTTAAATAATATTGTCAATCTTCTATAGCAGGGGTATTCAACTCACCCTACGAGGTCCCGAGCCTACTGGTTTTCTGTTATACCTCATAATGAATTCCACACACCTGCTGTCTGTCCCAGGTCTAAATCAATCACTGATTAGAGGAGAACGGTGAAAAAAATACAGTGGAACTGGCTTTGAGATCCAGAGTTGAGTTTGAGGGTTCTATAGGAAACGTGTTGAAATCGTAGAAATATAGATGATCGAATAGACCCCTCAAACGAGACTCCAGGTGTGTGTGAAATAAATTCCGGTAGAACAAAGAACCAGCAGGCGCCGGACCTCGTAGGGTATGAGTTGAGTACCGCTGGAATAGACCGTCCCATTCAACGGTGAGAGGACCGGCAGCCATCTTTGTGGTTAGTAGTTGGACTTTAAAATGTCAATACTATTTAATACCTATGGCGTACCAGCTAAATTGTAGTGGTCTGATTGAAATTACACTCCCTGTTATCAAGTGTGCTGATGGTGGGGACAACGAACACCACAGATTTTGTAAAATAGGGTCTCCGCTACAATATGTGAATATGAAAAACTGAGTTAGTGAGTTTAGATAATTGACTAATAAATAATTGACTTTAAACAACCTTATACAGTGAGACGATGGCTGTTTTTCAAAGGGGTCTCTGTATTTCCGAAATGTGGTGTGCAATTATAATTAAGACAAATGTTCTATTATATTTTTATTTTATTATTTACGAAAATGAGTTCTTTGTGCCATGAATCTGGTTAGCTTTAGTAATGTGCTTTTGAGGCCAAAGTGGATTTGGGTGTAATCTACACATTTGAACAGAATCTTAATTTTTTTGTTCTTGCCCCACATTGTTTGGGTTACACAGGGCCATGGGATTGATTTTGTGTTCGTTATACAGCAAGACTGATGGCAGCATTTGTGCAATTTAGATCAGAAAAAAACACACTTTCTAACTTAATGCCAAACAGTTGTGTTATGAGATTTAATTGAACTAAATTAAGGAGCCAACACAAATGATATAAAAATGAAATATCATTGTAATTGTAACCAAGAGACCATAACCTTATCTAAGCCTAGCCATACTTACATTCAGCCAATTATATATAGAATGCTTTCGTTTTCACCCTTTCTGAAATATAG
The DNA here is from genome assembly GCF_013265735.2 of Oncorhynchus mykiss. Taxonomy (NCBI): domain Eukaryota; kingdom Metazoa; phylum Chordata; class Actinopteri; order Salmoniformes; family Salmonidae; genus Oncorhynchus; species Oncorhynchus mykiss. The sequence goes on along the minus strand of NC_048581.1, from coordinate 36,807,198 downwards.
CTTTTTGCAACATGTCTTTTGCATTCTGAAATAAATACATATTTCAAAATGACTTGCCTGGTTGCGGTTTTATTTATTTTTTACCCCCTTTTTTTCTCTCCAATTGGTAGTTAGTCTTGTCTCATCGCTGCAACTCCCGTACGGACTCGAGAGGCGAAGGCAGAGAGCCGTGCGTCCTCCGAAACACAACCCAGCCGCCCTGCTTCTTGACACAATGCCCACTTAACCTGGAAGCCAGCAGCACCAATGTGTCGGAGGAAATACCGTACATCTGGCGACAGTGTCAGCGTGCACTGCGCCCGACCCGCCACACGAGTCACTAGTGCACGATGGGACAAGGACATCCCTGCCGGCCAAACCCTCCCCTAACCCGGACGATGCTGGGCCAAATGTGTGCCGCCCTGTGGGTCTCTCAGTCACGACCGGCTGCAACAAAGCCTGGACTCGAACCCAGAATCTAGCTAGCACTGTGCCACTCGGGAGGCCACTGCTTCCATTTTTTGTAATTAGTTAATGCTGTAGGTAGGACTACTCTTTCCTATTTATGAACTCAAACTCCATAGTCCCTGAACCTGATTTAGCTTTTTTGTAAATGTCTTTAACACTAGATAACCATGCACCTTTCAAAACATCAGTTAAAAGTAGATCGAATGCCTGGTTCACTCCTGAATTATCTGAAGTAATTCGTAAGAAATGTTGCCAAGAACATAGGCCTGGATTGGCGATCGTTTAGGCATCTGAGGAATCAATGTATGACTAAATAGAAAGGCTGATTATTATGTAAGCACTATTTCTGATGGTGTCGTGGAGGATCGTTACAAAATATAACACTTACAAGAACTTGTGAATTCAATATAGGCTTTTAATACAAACATATCAGAAGCCTAGATGGTCTGCGGAACACACACTTCTCCAGAGCTCTGGCTCTGTTTTTATACACATACAACATATGAGTCCATCCCACATGCAAATGAAGTTACTTCCCTCAGTCCATCTGCCACCATTATATCCCAATCTGTGCATCCTGCTTGTTCACGCACGATAACGCCCATATCTGCTTTCAGTTAAGTTATAATGGTGACAGGACCTCTTCATGTCCCAAAAATAATACATGCCCATCTTATCCTATTCCTAAGTTCAGCTTGGTGTGTTCTTTGATATGTCTGTCCTTATTAGGACTAGTAGACTGTCTCTTCTCTTCATGTCCTAAAAATATATGCCCTATGTCTGTAGTCCATCCGTTGGTCATTTGGCTGACCCCCTCCTTTGTGTGTCCCTCTGACCTTGGTATGTCCAGCTGTCCTATGCTCTCATGGCCTTACTTTGGTTTCCTGTCCTATACAATAGACAATGCTTTTTACCCGAATGGCAAATGCACTCTAAGTGTATCTTTCTCTTGTGGTACAGTATTATGTTTCTCCCTATATGTACATCTTGCTCCCACAATGGTAAGGGGAATCTGGCCAAATTCTGGAAAACTGTCAAATCTCTGAAGGATTGTGCTTCTTCCTCTCTGCTCCAAGAAATTAATTCAGACTCAGGCCCCAGTACGGACAAAAATGCCATCAATGATGTATTTAATCGTTTTACTTTTCGAAAGAGCCTCTTGCTCTACTCTCTGAGCTGAATGCTGATTTGGAATTTTGCAGATTGATTCAGAAAATGGTATAAGTTTTAGCATTTTGGCAATTCACAGTTGCCAAAGAAATACACAGGGGCTGACCAATTGGAACCGGGTATACTCAAGTGTGCTGGCTCAGTAGGCCATATCTTAACAATGTTATGTTTAACAGGAAATATTCCAAAAGCAGGGAAAACGGCATATGTACTGCCATTCCAAGGGCGGGGATAGTATTGTACTTGATAATTAACATCCCATCTCCAGGCTTCCATGTCTAGCTAAGATTCGAGTCTTTGGTATATAAGCAATAAACTCTGAGCATGGTTTATTGAATATGAATCAATCTGGGTTTAGGCCAGGGCACAGCAACCACATTAGTTAATGCTTTAGAAACTTAAATGAATTGTGCTGCCTTGTTTTTGGACTTGTCAAAAGTGTTTGATACTGTCGGTCATGCTGTTCGATTGGCATGGGCTCTGATGCCTGCTCATGGCTTCATGATTATCTTAGTGACAGAACTCAGGACATTGTGATTGAGGTTAAGTTAGAATTTCTTGAGGTACATAAAAGGTGTTCTGCAGGTGTCACTACTAGGACCTGTTCTTTTCACCATTTATATTAATGCTACTGGTCAATATGTAAAAAAAATTACATTTCATCTATATACGGATGATACTATTATGTACGCAATTGCCCCGACTGCTGACCTGGATATGATAAGACTACAGTCCGATTTTGCAGCTGTACACAAAGCCCTAACTGATTTAAAACTTGTGCTTAATACATGTTTTCATGTTCCGTTAAGAGAACATCTTCACTCATCAGATGGTTTTATAATTGAACAAGACCCTGCATACAAATACCTTGGTATTTGGATTGACAATGATTGAATGTTTAAAAAGCATACTAAGAAGCTAAGATTTAAAGAGGCAGTGGGAGAACCTATTCAAGTAATTAAATCCATTTTTGTGTAAATAGAAACCTATTATCTGGCTACAGTAGACCACTTTGTAGGCTAACGTTACACACTGTTTAGCCAAGTGAATGAAATGCCATCAGCTAGCTAACTTTATTAGCTACCTATCCAAATTCATTTGTAGATTTGAAATTGCCGCTCCAGCTGTCAGTAAAGGGAGAATGTAGGCTACTGGATAGGGCAGGTCATTTTGTGGGAAGACATTATGAAAAGATTCTCCAGTTCCAATCCCTAGAGGGGAAAACTTTGAGAGATACTAGCAACATAATATTCAGTGCTGTCTAATGAGTATAATGAAGCCTATTTGTTTTCTATCCTCAGATATGGAAAGCTGTGAAAGCTTGTTTGCAAATGAAAAGGTCTCATTGAATGCCACGAGACTAAGAGTATATCCTATATGCCATATCTATAGGGCTACCTAATGTTAGCAAATGATGTATACAAAATACAGTTAAACATCACAAGTGGCAATGTTGATTAATCACATTACAATCCTGCAATAAAGAGGGGAAGGTCTGTCTCTGTTTTATTCTTAAATTAACATTTCCTTTTTGTCTCGTAAGATCTCAATCTAATCATAGATAAAATGTGGCCCTGCTGAAAGGTCAATTCCAATCTTTGAGAATTCAGGGATGTATTTGTGACTTGACACAATGACAAAAGAATCATCATTAATATAATACACCAGTGTGTTGATGTTAGCATTCTATTAGCGTAATCATACTTTGTGAAGTCATTTGAGTATGTAGTATGCTTATTGGTCTTAAGATACAAATGATTTGTTTTGAACTAATTATGACTTTTGTTGGTTGCGCTACCCTTATGAATCGAACTTGCTAGTATATTGACTTCACGTCATGCTTGGCTAAATGGCATAGTCGTTGTGCGTTTTCAATGGAAATTGTTAAATGGGGTGCTTTATAAATTCGCTCTGGCTATTTTGTTCGGATTTCAGAGCACTGGTTTGAATGTACCAGAGCGCAGAATTCGACGGGTTGAATTTATCCTTGTCAGTAAATGTTAGGGAAATAACGTAATTTGAATTATTGCCAGCAGCACAGGGTAGTCACCAACTTTTGAATAACATGAAAAAAGCCTAACCAGCATTGCTAGATGAGTAGAATGGAGAGTGAGGATGTATTCTCTTGTTTGTTTCTAGAAGTAGCATTAAGCTAGCCAACTTTAGCCAGTTAGCTTGGGTGTGAGACAAAAGTATTATATTTTGTGAGGTCAGAGAGCTTGGATCAACCCTGCTTCTTGGCAGACTTTGGGGTTGTATAATCCTTGTGAGAATCAGACAGTGGATATTGGGTAACATTACATTTAGCAGTATATATGGGCAAGAGCACGATTGATGTTACGAATCGTCAAACTTTGTTTTACGCAGCATTTTAACAATCGCTAAAGGGTGTAGATTTGAGGGTTCTGTGTTGATATATGTAGTGACTATTGGCATAAAACCTGTGAACAGAAGTTGTTTGTTTTGAAAATAACTTAACTATTGCCATGTTTGTTCTTAGATATAGCAGCTAGTGTTTGTTTTAAGATGCAAACTGAACATTTTAACTCCTTGCTTAGTTCAAATACACAGTAAAAAGTGTTAATTTAACTCCTTTTGAGTTGAATTCAACACTGTTTCAGGTAACATTTGGTCCCAGTCTACACTGTCACATTTTCAGAGTTAATTTGACTCAAAATGGTGTTAAAATTGTAATAATATTTAACACTGGTTTAGTTACACTCCAGTGTTATTTAATCACTCTTTTCAGAGTTAAGTATACTCAAAGTTGTCTTAAAATGTACACTTATGTGTGATCATATTCGACAATGGTTTAGTTGCACTCTACAGTGTTATTTAATCACGCTTTTCAGAGTCAAGTATACTCAAAGTTGTGTTAAAATTGACACTTGTTTTTTTTTCTCTAGTGTTATCCAGAAAGCTCCACTGCACAGTAGTATTACCCAATTACTTAACTTGGTGTCAATGTGAATAAACACAATTACACATGATAAAAGTAATCCATTTCAATGTTAATGCACATCAACCCACCCCTCACCTTGCCTTTAATCAATGTAACCATTTACACTGTCAACATCGCAAGTGACATGCTCACCAGAGAAAGCAATATGGGACAACAAATAGAGATCTAATTCCTTCCATACGACATGTGTATATCAAATGGTCAATGATTATGCAGGTTGTCGGACATGAAAGAAAACAAAACCATGTTTTGACTTGGTTACTTTGTACACATTGAAATGTTCTTGAAAAGCTAGAGTAATTAAAGGCACTGTGAGCAGCAACACTTTTCCATTTGATAAAACGGAGGCATTTCAAATTCAATTTTACAACATAACATGCTTGGGCGGTAAACAAAGCCATGGTATTTAGCCCAGTCCACTTTCATAACCTGAGTGCTAATGGGCACTTGCATTGCCATAGCAATCATAGAACCAGCTTTTACCATATTCAAAGGCACCATTTCACAGGACCAATGTCTTATTGACTAAAAAGTGTAGAGGATTGGCAATTATACGCCATATAGTTTTTATTTTTTTAAGATTGTAGTTTCAAAAAAACATGCTTACCTTCATACTGCATACACCAACTATGAATTACAGGTCCAATTTTCCAGATGCAGCGGGGATAATGGATTAGAAAATGGTGCTTTGGTAAAAGTTCTCTCTGGGAAAACAACTGTTTAAATAAACTCTGTTAACATAGGAGAAAATATTATGTTAACTATTTGAAGTAATAAAAGGAGTAGGCCCCAGTGCTGTTCAGTAGAAGTTACCAAATCCCCCAAAATAAGAGGAGCGTTTCTCAGTAGGCACTGTGACTGAATTGCATTAAGCCCCAAATCATTCGATCCTTCTCATAAATTCATAGCCACTGGTTTGTTTCTTTCCATTAATCCATAATCAAAACTTTGTATTCTTAAATCTAATTCTGCTGATGTTACATGTTTTTTCTTCGGATAAATAACTTCAACTCGTACTGGGACCCACCCTCTAACACATCATGCATCACATCAACTGAGAATTTCTCAGTTCTGTGATAATACTCAGAGTTTAATAAACACGAATGCGTCACACCAAAAACGTAAGGAAGAGATGGATTCCTATTCATTTCCTGACAGTGAGCAGTCTGCATTTCTTTAGTTCACAACACTATCTTGGGACAATCTTCAGAGAATTCTGTCTGAGTCATCTTTTTCTGCAAGACAGAGCCTACAGCAATACCTTGCGCTGAAAGACTCCACCAGGCCAAACAAACTGTAGACCCAGATTATCGCCAGTAACCTGAACCACACTGCCATGAACACAACCACTGTATAAAGGAACCACAATGCCATCACTCTAACACTTTAATGTCTCGAACAATAGGAGCAAGGACTGCCCTTAATCCATAACATTTAAGATCTTGAGCATGAAATAAGGCACACAGGTATATGTTAGCCCAACAAGAATTCCATTTAGGAGAGAAGTTCCTTAAAGTAAAATATATAGCACCCAATTTATGAAATCCTCGCTTGAAACCCACAGGGTTTGCAACCTTAAAATAATCCTAGAACAATTTAATCTGTATGATGTGTCTTTCTGTTGAGAAAAGAGGGTGACTCCTAATAAAAGATCCATCACACAAGTCTTGTGTCACTAGGATCGCAAAACATCTCTGAAACATGTTTACATTTGAATATTGACTGCAAGGTAGACAATATTGGAACATACATGAATTTGTCTTGAACTACAGTCTGGTCATATGTTCCAGTCTTTTTATTTCGTCTTGTGTCAAATCTTGAGCCAATGACATGTTCAACTGGTTCTACAGTTTCACTTCTCTGAAAAATGTGGACATCTTGTATTCAGAATTTATCACAGTGAAAGGATTCTCTAACCCTTCAAAAGATGCGTCCTTTCTTGGATATTTCAGTTTGTCCTTCATCACATAGAACATGCTTAACGACAGTTTCTTCAGCTCGCTGTTGGATATCATGAACTCTCTCTTCCATGGAATTCACAACAGAATTAACTGTACTTTGACCTACACCTCCTGCCTTTAGATCAGCAATTACAGACGCACAACTATTTACAATGTCTGGGGAAGACGTTGCTGACTCACTCTACATTTTCAGTCAACACTTCTCCAACATCACTACCTTTACAAGTGTTAAAGGTACTTTGAGAGTTTGAAAAATCCACACCACCGACTGAACCAAATAAACTGCTAATGTGGCAATTACTTAAATGCTTTCTAAAACCAGAAAAGCTACCAAAGGAACGTGAACATCCCACTTGACCACATTTTAGATAAAGAGTTCTCCCTGGACAAAGTCCATTAATTACTTTAAGGTGCTTGACAATTATTATTATTATACAATCATCATTTTCTGATTGACACTTGAAGCTGAATTTGTATGCTCAGTCTTGCATAGAAAACACTTCATAATTTCACCTTAGCAGATCTTCACTAACGCAACATTCTTGCTCTCAACTCAGCAACTTGGGGAGTCTCCTTTGTTTCCCCCCATATCAATGTTATAGATGGTTGTTTGCACAAAAGTGAAGAAGTTACTCAGGCAAGAACTGTATGATGTACCAACGACGAAGTGAGTCTTAAAGAGTTCGTCAAAGGTTCCTACTGAGGCCATTGCCTTGCATGCTTGTCGATCACAACAAAGTAGGAGTGAATGCTGCTCTTTGTGGATCCCAAGGCAAGAAGGTAGGGCTGACCGCTTTGGGTGATGCTATCCAGATGCTGCTGCACACTGGTTACAACCTAAAACACAAGAGATATTGGTAGGAGCATTTCGTGACTAACTTCTTTCAAAGGTTATAGGAACATCAGGTCACTTCACACTATGCATGGGAGCTTGAGGTAGGGACAGATTATTAAACTTGAGCCATTTCTGGTGTCTGGTGTACACATTTTAGACAACTTTTCAACACACCTTTTGAAATCTGATGAGCTGATCTACCCCTTGACATGCAGACATCTGTCCTGGCTTCTTACGACCTTGCACAGCTGATGGTAGAAGATGTAGCAGCAGCAAGATAGCAGCCATGTCACTGTCCCAGCCTGTTGATCAGTAAATCAATGTCAAATGTACATTTGCATTCAATTCTGGTTGTCACAAACTTACATTGCTACCAAAATGTATATTGTGCACCTGCACAAAAACAATAATGGCAAGATAAAACATTGCTTTGCTCATACCATTCTCATTTTCAACAGCTGACTCAGCATTGCGCATCAATTCCAAGAGTTCTGTGGTGGGTGTAAGTCCATGACTGTCCATCACTTTTCCCTTGAAAGTGGTTGGCCACTTCTCCAAGAACTTGTTGGCTGTGGCCTCACCAAACAGAAGCCTGAAGTCTTGTTCTATCTGCAATGAAACAAACACAAAAATAATAAAAACATAATTTTCTGATTGACACTTGAAGCGGTATTTGGTATTTTGGTGGTGTAGTGATTTAACATGTCATACCAGTCCTGGTATATCCAATGCCCTGGGGAAGACATCTGCTGATTTGTCTGCATCATTAACCATTGCTTGGCAATGAGGGAAGGCAGTCTTCATCTTCTCCCGGACAGAGTCTTCATCAGCAGAGTATCTCAAAACAGCAATGGCTGCCTCGATGTCTTCGTTAGTTGGCACTTCGTCACGGGTGAAGGGCTGTCGACCATGGCCTGGCCCACCAACTGGAGACAAAGTCAATTTGAGAGCCTGCATGATTCACAACTCATTAAATCATTGTTATATTAACCTATAATATGTATGTGAACCTACCTTTGGGAGATGTGCTTTTATTTTGTATGGTCTTCAATCGACATGCCATGTATCCAGACCCACTCTCTTGATCATAGTAATGTTCCTACATAAAACATACATATAAATGCATAACGTATACATTTCAAAGACTGATCATGTACGTAATGTTCCAGAGACACTTTTACTTTACTTACATATACAGTGCCTTGCGAAAGTATTCGGCCCCCTTGAACTTTGCGACCTTTTGCCACATTTCAGGCTTCAAACATAAAGATATAAAACTGTATTTTTTTGTGAAGAATCAACAACAAGTGGGACACAATCATGAAGTGGAACGACATGTATTGGATATTTCAAACTTTTTTAACAAATCAAAAACTGAGAAATTGGGCGTGCAAAATTATTCAGCCCCTTTACTTTCAGTGCAGCAAACTCTCTCCAGAAGTTCAGTGAGGATCTCTGAATGATCCAATGTTGACCTAAATGACTAATGATTATAAATACAATCCACCTGTGTGTAATCAAGTCTCCGTATAAATGCACCTGCACAGTCTCAGAGGTCCGTTAAAAGCGCAGAGAGCATCATGAAGAACAAGGAACACACCAGGCAGGTCCGAGATACTGTTGTGAAGAAGTTTAAAGCCGGATTTGGATACAAAAAGATTTCCCAAGCTTTAAACACCCCAAGGAGCACTGTGCAAGCGATAATATTGAAATGGAAGGAGTATCAGACCACTGCAAATCTACCAAGACCTGGCCGTCCCTCTAAACTTTCAGCTCATACAAGGAGAAGACTGATCAGAGATGGAGCCAAGAGGCCCATGATCACTCTGGATGAACTGCAGAGATCTACAGCTGAGGTGGGAGACTCTGTCCATAGGACAACAATCAGTCGTATATTGCACAAATCTGGCCTTTATGGAAGAGTGGCAAGAAGAAAGCCATTTCTTAAAGATATCCATAAAAAGTGTCGTTTAAAGTTTGCCACAAGCCACCTGGGAGACACACCAAACATGTGGAAGAAGGTGCTCTGGTCAGTTGAAACCAAAATTGAACTTTTTGGCAACAATGCAAAACGTTATGTTTGGCGTAAAAGCAACACAGCTGAACACACCATCCCCACTGTCAAACATGGTGGTGGCAGCATCATGGTTTGGGCCTGCTTTTCTTCAGCAGGGACAGGGAAGATGGTTAAAATTGATGGGAAGATGGATGGAGCCAAATACAGGACCATTCTGGGAGAAAACCTGATGGAGTCTGCAAAAGACCTGAGACTGGGATGGAGATTTATCTTCCAACAAGACAATGATCCAAAACATAAAGCAAAATCTACAATGGAATGGTTCAAAAATAAACATATCCAGGTGTTAGAATGGCCAAGTCAAAGTCCAGACCTGAATCCAATCGAGAATCTGTGGAAAGAACTGAAAACTGCTGTTCACAAACAAAATTCACTCTTCACAAAAAATATACAGTTTTATATCTTTATGTTTGAAGCCTGAAATGTGGCAAAAGGTCGCAAAGTTCAAGGGGGCCGAATACTTTCGCAAGGCACTGTACATTTTTTGAAAAGGAGTCTTCGAGATAAGGAAACAATGCAACAATTCCCTGTGCATACATCATCCTGACATCTGCCTTCTGGTGGCATCTGTCAGAGTCTTGGTTTTTCCATACTCTTGTATGATGCGTTCACCACCAGGTTTTGATGTTCGGATTCTTTCAATCAACTTAAAAGAAATTAGGTGCTCTTGGTGAGTAAATTAAACTTTAAGATTTTAAAAATAGTAAAGAATCAGCTCAAGAACACTCCCCAATCCCATAATATGAAACAAACATACAGATTACACTAAACAGTAGTTTCTACCACATACCGTTTTAGCCTCAGTTTATCCGGCACTGTCTTTTGGGTTGGCTCCCTTCACCAGTGGCTGCTTCTTCATGATGGTCATACACAGTGAAATTCAGAATTAGTGTCATCAGATCTTACAGAGGATGACAATGATGATTGAAAAGCTTTAAAATAGGAGAGCAAAAAATGTAAAAACAATGTGAATATGTGAACATTTAGTATTTTGAATTGTGTCATACTTGCTATAAATCAACCTTTCAGCTTAACATTAAACTGTGAAGAGTCTGAATGAATAAATACTACAAATCATTTCACACAGTGATGACCCACCAAGTCCTTCATCGCCTAGAGTGGTCCAGAAGGTGCCAGGTGACTCCTTTGCAATCTCTACAAACACCTCTGAGTCAATTTCTGTGTGAGACTGGTCATACACTTTGAGGTCAGACTGTCTTTCCTCTGGTATGCTGAATTTGATGAAAACTGAAGAAGACAAAAAACACAGACATTGTGTGTCCAGGTGAAATAGTAGGGGACTAGTGTCAATATGAAGAAAAATACAAGTTAACTAACTAAAGGCACCATCAAACCTAAGATAACGCACACATGCCTTCTTTCAAGAAAGAATCAAATGTCAGCTCAGACAGTTTCACATATTTTTGCTCTGCCACGTATACCTGGTTTTAAACAGAAATCCCAAATCTTCACATGTGCAATCAAACCAGCTAACTCAAATGTTTCTCAGTCCTTCTCCGACCCAGCACAATATAGGCGTCTCTCTGACATAGTTCAGTCTTCATGAGTTGAAACAGATGTGTTAGATGAGCGAGACATTGTTCAGTACCATGGGGACCGGCAGCATTAACACACTGACCTAGTCTAGTATAACCCACTGAAAAATGTTTTATTTATCTTCATTTGCTGAGTCTAAGTTAATCATAACATGCTGACCAGACCGGGCACGTCGCGTGCCCAAGCGTTGCAAAATAAATTTAGAAATCCATGTTATTCAATTATTGCACCCACTGCTCGCGAGCGTCTGTGACGCCAAGGGCTACAATAGAAGTCATTCCTATTTCTGACACAGATTGCACTGATGTCCTGCCTCTCCCATCTCCTCATTGGTTTATCAGGTACTCATGTGTCATCTCCTCATTGGTTATACCCACGTGTGTGACTGAAAGACGAACTGCAAGGTACACACTCCAGTCCAGTTGGTGGCGGAATGCACCTTAAATTGGTTGCTAACCGCCATATCAAGTCTGGAAGTTCCGCCTCTCATCAACTCATTGGTTCTCACAACAAACATACGTCCGTCCCCTACTTTCTGTTAACAAAAGCCAACGTGGGTCCTTGAAAGATGGACGAGGAGAGATTTTTCGTCGAAGTAGAGAAGTACTCACTTTTATATGACCCGTCTTCAAAATTCTACAAGGATCCAACTAAAAAGATGCGTTATGGAGAGAGATTGCAAAGACCATGCACATTTCAGGTAAAGTATAACAACCCAATGTTCATCCTCCGTATAAAACGAACTAGCTAGCGTTAGCTGAATGTAAATGCCATGTGTGCTGTATGCTTTTATTAATACAGAAATCCTCTGAAGCCAACAGTCGTGAGATTTTTGTGTTGTTGAAAATTACAAGTATTTCAATTTTTCAAATGTTCATGTAAATGTTTTGTTCGTTGAAATAATGGTAGAATTGTACAATCGTTTTAAAGTGTAGAGTGAATACACAAAACAAATGAAGATGTCAAAGTTGAACTTACTATCCCGAGTTGATAAACTACACACACACACACTCTCACACAGTGCATCTAAGTAGGCCTAGCTACAACCATTCTGTCCTGGAAGTCAATTTTGCCTTCCACAGAGGTGAAATACTTAGTAAACTTTTGTCTGACAGAAACTGCCTCCTGACCTGCTCTGTTGGCCTGGATGGCTATGCCTCTCATGCCTTGCCTCAGCCCTGCCCCACCCTGCTGTAGCCACATCTCCACATCACAAGGCTTTGTGAGGAAGTTGTGGAGGATGTACATTGCAACCACTAGGATATCAACCTCGCTTGGCAGTAGGTTTATTTTTTGGTAGAGGATCCTCCATCTGGCCGCAAGGATCCTGAATGCCTTCTCCACTGTCATTCGACAGAGACGATAGTTGAAGATTTCTTTCTCGTAGCTGATGTTATGCCCGGCATATGGCCTCATCAGGTAGGGCTTTAGTGGGAAGGCAGCGTGCACCACCAATGTGTATGGTATCTTTCCTAAATCTTCACCCCCAGGCAGAAAGGCACCTGCAGTGTTTTTGATGCCATTGCCCTTCCAAGTGGGGAGTTGGCATAGACTCCTCCATCACTGTTTCTCCCAAAATCCCCCACTTGAATAGCTGTGAAGTGGTAATTGGCATCCACAAGGGCGAGTAACACCACAGAGAAGGTTCCTTTCTCCCTGAGTTTGGTGGTTTGGTGATCATAATATGTTTTCCATCAACCGATCCCAAACAATTGGGAAAGTCCCATTTTTCATGAAAACTCTTGAAGTTTGTCTCCAGGTTTCCTCAGTGGGTCGTGGCAGATGGATCGCCAGCATCTTCCTCTCTATGGCCTCACAGGTCTCCATAATGCACTGCGACACTGTCTCGAATCCAAGACGATAGTTGAAGGCCAGGCTGCAAATAGTCTCCAGATGCCAAATACCTGTAATGACAAAATAAACGTTTTGTTATTGGATAACAATCTAAATTGTATTTACTCTTCACAGAAGTTGAATTGTGCAAAACCAGATGGAAGTCCCTCCGTGACACTTTTGTAAGGAACCTACGGAAGGCCCAGCCCAGTGGTTCTGGGGGAACCAATCAGAAAGAATGGAAATACATGAAAATATTATCATTGATACCTTACGTCCAGCCAAGAAGGTAAGTTATAATATACATTTGAATTTATTGCACAGAATTTTAAATCTCAACAAATTGCAGTATTGCTGCCTTTATTTTCTACCTGCTAAGTCACTACGTGATTGGTTCATGTCAGCTGATATCCCATTTCTGAATGAGTGATTATATAGGCCTATAGATTATGAATCAGTCTCTTATTACAGAGGAATGATGAAAACCAGCAGTATTAGACATTGTGGCCTAGATTTTAGAAATAGGATTAACTGAGCCTGAGCTGAGGTTTCTAAAGTTTACTTAAAACACATTTAACTTTTCATTTATGTTGACCTTTTTTCAGCTCAAGAGGCAACCTCAGCTTTGAAAATGCTGATTCGCCTCAGCCACAACCTATGGAACCCGATGACGCTGAAGACGACGTGGTGTCCCTGAGCCATGACCCTGTGCTTCAGATGCCTGAACAACAGTCAAGACCAACCACTACAGCAGTCCTTCTAAAATAGTGGGGCGTGCCCCCCTGGGGGGGCTCAGAGCGATGCCAGGGGGGGGGGGGCGCGTGTGACCCCAGGGAACATGCTTTTTTTGCCGCAGCAATCCCGTATCCGGGAGCGTAATCATAGCCTCAAGCGCATTACCATAACGCAACTTTTCCTATTCATGAAAATCGCAAATGAAATGAAATAAATATATTCAAACACAAGCTTAGCCTTTTGTTAACAACACTGTCATCTCAGATTTTCAAAATATGCGTTACAGCAAGCAACATTTTCACGAAAATAAGAAAAGCAACCAAATTAAATAATTTACCACTTGCGTTGTTTGTTCTGTTTTGTTTGATAAATTCACCAGATTGGGTCTGCTTTGTTTAAAAAAAATATTGTTTCAATAGAATGTGTTGTTACTCTCTTTGACATTTGTTTTAGAACTTTGCATTAAGAATATTGGTAGTAGTAATAATATGTCATACAGTAGATCATTTGTTTGGATTTCTTGAATGCTTGTCTGGATTTCCTGAATAAGAGATGCACTGAACTGAATTCTTGTTTTGTTCTGTCCTTTCTCGTGATTATGGATTGTGACTACAGATGGTATCTAGATGCCTGGAAGGAAATTTGACCAAACAGGGTGTGGTCAACCCCCTCTAACCGGCTGAAGAAATGGCGTTCACTACGGCCCTGTGCTGCACCACTTCTATCGAGAGACCTGAGTCCCACCCAGCAACCGGTGTACAGTATCCAGTTGTTATCAACTGCCTTTTCTTTTAGGAGTGCAACAGAAGTCCATGTGGAGTGAGCATGGAGAGAGATCCTTTCCAAAACTTCAGTCATATTGCTGGTATACTGGTTGGCAAACGGATGGGACATAATGAGTTTTGGTGGTGATCAGGTGAGACATTAAAATTGTCATAAGCTATCTGAAGACAATGAAGAAGATTCCAGAAGATTGAGTGCTGGGAAAGGGAGGGGGTTGGTCAACTGTGCCTGTAATTTATTTAGACTTGTCTGAAATTGTTATTTGGGGTATCAGGTTGATGGGGGAGGTCTACACTGTTGAATTTATAGTGATTTCGGGCTAAGAATGCATTGAGATACTGATCTGTAATTATGACCCTGATGAGAGAGTTAATTGGGTTAATTATAAAGGTGAATATATTGTATGTTAATATGGATGTACATTCTGCCAGTGTTGATGTATGTTAAATTGGGGTGGGTAATTTTGAGTGATAGAACCTATGTGAATCACTGAGTGAATCACTGAGCAATGTCATTCAAAATGTTGGTTGGATAATTAATTGGGTTTTGAATTATGATTTGGAAACTGAATGATTTTTAAAACTGACTGACTATGTTAAAAACTATATGAGTGGAGCAATGAATGTATTTTTTATTTCACCTTTATTTAATCAGGTAGGCATGTTGAGAAGAAGTTCTCACTTACAACAAAAGAGCAAAAAAGTAAATAAAAACAATATGGGGATTTGGTAGGTAGTTGGATGGGCTATTTACAGATGGGCTGCAGCGATCGGTAAGCTGCTCAGATAGCTGATGTTTAAAGTTAACTTCTTGTAGATTGGTCACGAAAAGCAATAAAAGGAATCGCTTACTTTTGATCTTTGGATGTTTGCACTCACGAGACTCCCAGTTACACAATACATTTTCCTTTTGTTCCATAAAGATTATTTTTATATCCAAAATACCTCCATTTGGTTGGCACGTTATGTTCAGAAATCCACAGGCTCGAGCAGTCACAACGGGGCAGAAAAATTCCAAATAGTATCCGTAAAGTTCGTAGAAACATGTCAAACATTTTTAATAATCAATTCTCAGGTTGTTTTTACAATAAATAATAAATAATATTTCAACCGGACCGTAGCTTTTTCAATGTCTGCTTTCGAGCTGCTCGAGCATGCAAAACTCTGCTGGCACCCAGCCATCCACTGACGCAAGTGATCTTTCTCGCTAATTTTTCAGAATAAAAGGCTGAAACTATGTCTAAAGACTGTTCAGATGTGGAAGCCATAGGGAAAGGAATCTGGTTGATATCCCTTTAAATGGAGGGAAGGCATACAATGGAACAGGGAGCTTTCAAAATAGAAGGCACTTCCTTTCCTCAAGTTTTCGCCTGCAATATCAGTTATGTTATACTCACAGACAATATTTTGACCGTTTTTTTTAGTGTTTTCTATCCTAATCTGACAATTTTATGCATATTCTAGATTCTGGGCTGGAGAAATAGGCAGTTTCATTTGGGTACGTTTTTCATCCAAACAGCAAAATACTGCCCCCTACACTCAAGAGGTTTTAAAGTTAAACTTCTGAGATTTTTGCAATTCGTTCCAGTCATTGGCAGCAGAGAACTGGAAGGAAAGGTGGCCAAACTATGGGTGGGTGCTGCTATGGTTACCAGTGAGGTGAGATAAGGCGGGGCTTTACCTAGCAAAGACTTATAGATGACCTGGAACCAGTGGGTCTGGCGAGGGCCAGCCGACAAGAACATACAGGTCGCAGTGGTGGGTGGTATATGGGGCTTTGGTGACAAAACGGATGGCACTGTGATGGACTGCATCCAGTTTGCTGAGCAGAGTGTTGGAGGCTATTTCGAAGTCGAACATCGGTAGGATAGTCAGTTTTACGAGGGTATGTTTGGCAGCATGAGTGGAGGCTTTGTTGTGATAAAGGAAGCCGATTCTAGATTTAATTTTGGATTGCAGATGATTGATATGAGTCTGGAAGGAGAGTTTACAGTCAGACACCAAGGTATTTGTAGTTGTCCACATATTCTAAGTCAGAACCTTCCAAAGTAGTGATGCTAGTCGGGCGGGCGGGTGCGGGCAGCAATCGGTTGAAGAGCATTCTAGTTTTACTAGCGTTTAAGAGCAATTGGAGGCCACGGAAGGAGTGTTGTATGGCATTGAAGCTTGTTTGGAGGTTTGTTAACACAGTGTCCAAAGAAGGGCCAGATGTATACAGAATGGTGTCGTCTGCGTAGAGGTGGATCAAGGAATCACCCGCAGCAAGAGCAGCATCGTTGATATATACAGAGAAAAGAGTCGGCCCGAGAATTGAGCCCTGTGTTACCCCCATAGAGACTGCCAGAGGTCCGGACAACAGGCCCTCCGATTTGACACACTGAACTCTGAGAAGTAGTTGGTGAACCAGGAGTCTGCCAATAAGAATACAGTGATTGACAGAGTCGAAAGCCTTGGCCAGGTCGATGAAGACGGCTGCACAGTAATGTCTTTAATCGATGGCGGTTATGATATCGTTTAGTACCTTGAGCGTGGCTGTGGTGCTCCCGTGACCAGCTCGGAAACTGGAATGCACAGCGGAGAAGGTACGGTGGGATTCAAAATGGTCAGTGATCTGTTTGTTAACTTGGAGACTTTAGAAAGGCAGGGCAGAATGGATATAGGTCTGTAACAGTTTAGGTCTAGAGTGTCACCCCCTTTGAAAGAGGGTGATGCCCGCGGCAGCTTTCCAATCTTTCGGAATCTCAGACGATACGAAAAAGATGTTGAACAGACTAGTAATAGGGGGTGCAACAATGGCGGCGAATAATTTTAGAAAGAGAGGGTCCAGATTGTCTAGCCCAGCTGATTTGTACGGGTCCAGGTTTTGCAGCTCTTTCAGAACATCTACTATCTGGATTTGGGTGAAGGAGAAGCTGGGGAGGCTTGGGCAAGTAGCTGTGGGGGGTGCAGAGCTGTTAGCCAGGGTTGGGGTAGCCAGGAGGAAAGCATGGCCAGTCGCAGAGAAATGCTTATTGAAATTCTTGATTATCGTGGATTATCGGTGGTGACAGTGTTTCCTAGCCTCAGTGCAGTGGGCAGCTGCTCTTATTCTCCATGGACTATACAGTGTCCCAGAACTTTTTGGAGTTAGAGCTACAGGATGCAAATTTCTGTTTAAAAAAGCTAGCCTTTGCTTTTCTAACTGACTGTGTGTATTCGTTCCTGACTTCCCTGAAAAGCTGCATATCACGGGGACTATTCAATACTAGTGCAGTACGCCACAGGATGTTTTTGTGCTGGTCTGGAGTGAACCAAGAGCTATATCTGTTCTTAGTTCTACATTTTTTGAAAGGGGCATGCTTATTTAAGATGGTGAGGAAATTACTTTTAAAGAACAACCAGGCATCTTCTACTGACGGAATGAGGTCAATATCCTTCCAGGTTAGGTCGATTAGAAAGGCCTGCTCGCAAAAGGGTTTTAGGGAGCGTTTCACAGCGATGAGGGGTGGTCGTTTGACCGCGGACCCATAACGTATGCTGGCAATGAGGCAGTGATTTCTTAGATCCTGATTGAAAACAGCAGATCTGTATTTGGAGGGCAAGTTGGTCAGGATAATATCTATGAGAGTGCCCATGTTTATGGATTTAGGTTTGCACCTGGTGTATTCCTTGATTTGTGATGCTAATATATTATTATTAGTATTGGATAGAAAACACTCTGAAGTTTCTAAAACTGTTTGAATGATGTCTGTGAGAATAACAGAACTCATATGGCAGGCGAAAACCTGAGAAAAATCCAATTAGGAAGTGGGACATCTGAGGTTTGTTGTTTTTCAAATCTTGGCCTACCGAATACACTGTGAGATATGGATAAAGTTGCACTTCCTACGGTTTCCACTAGATGTCAACTGTCTTTAGAAACTTGAATGAGGATTCTACTCTAAAGGAGGGGCTCATGAGACCTCTTTGAGTCAGTAGTCTGGCAGAGTGTCTCAGTCTCATGACGCGCGCTCCCGACAGAGTTACCTCTCGTTCCAGTGCTTTTCTTCAGACAAAGGAATTCTCTGGTTGGAACATTATTGATGTTTTATGTTAAAAACTTTTTTTATGTTAAAAACTTTTTTTTGATTCCATACATCGTTTGACATGTTTCTAAAGAGAATGTAACGGAACTTTTCGAGTTTTTGTCTGGATGAATTGCCTGTGCCTTATGAAGATGGATTACTGGGCTGAACACGCTAACAGCAAGTGGCTATTTGGATATAAATGATGGAACTTTATGGAACAAATGAGTAATTTATTGTCGAACTGGGATTCCTGGGAGTGCCTTCTGATGAAGATCATCAAAGGTAAGTGAATATTTATGGTGTTATTTCCAGCTTCTGTTGACTCCAAAATGGTGGATATTCCCCTCTGGCTGTTTTGGGTTCTGAGCTGACAATTAAATAACATGCAGTAAGACACAACTTTTAAAGGAGGAACCACTGTATAAAGCATCCACAAGTACCGGTGGCTGAAAACACAATCATCGTGGGATGGACGAATGACAAAATTCAGGGCAAGGGCAGTCTATTTAAAATCATTCCTTCCTCCCTCAGCCCTTGCCCTGCAAGTGTGTACTCGCCATGATATGTCATGTCATTGGAAAACATATTATTAGATATACTGAAGGCCTACCATAGGTGAAAAACCATGTCGAGATTTGCGTTTGGTGTGGGGGGGCCAAAATCAATTTGCGCGCGTCCGGTTTGGGCATGGCGTTAGGCTTTTTTCAAACAACTTCCCCCCCTCTCCACTCCAGCGCCATTTCTCAACAAGCCTAGCGTGACTCCCCCTTTCATTCTAAAACGTGTGGATTTGTTTACACCGGCATAGCTAGCTAGCCAGCCATTTCATACAGCTACAGCAGCAGTCTACTAGCTAACCACTGGACACATAATATCGAGTGATGAGATGAAATATAACGTTAAACTCCAAAAAGTATTTGCATTGTAATCCTATATGGCAACGTTGTGCAAGTTTTCGTGATGTGTTCTATCGGTTCCCTTGCTAACTTTTGCTAAACCAAAACTAGTTTGACACAATTGCAACTACAGCTAGCTGCAATTGTTTCAAAGTTGTGAAATTGTTTTGTAATAGCCAATGTATGTAAGAAAGTATTTCACATAGCAGTGTCTTGTTTTTCACACTTTGTACAAAATAATTAAATGCAGTACTACAGGATATTTCTTAACGTAGCTCTTTATTAGCTAACTATAACTGGCATGTTCACGTATTGCCAACCAGGATCAAACTGACCATGACCTTACTATTTGGGTGGTCTTAACAGTATGATATGGCGGTAAAATGCATCCAATTACAATTCAGTATGTTTACACATGAATATTACAAGCAGAACATACAATATCTAACTAACGTCATTCATTGTATGCGCAGGTTGCTTCGGACAATGTTGTGGACGGCAGTCCGACTAGCAGGGCTTGAGGGAGAGTCAGGGGCAGAGAACGGGCAGGCAGCAGGGAGACAGAAATTAGGAAGAGGAGAGGCTTTAAGCCCCCCTGACGTGATAGAATGGCTGCCACAAAGGTATGTATTTTGTTGAAAATGCCTATATATTTAACAAAAATGTGTTCATTTCTGAATAGAATAATTGGTGGCTAAATACATGTTGGTTTTTGGTATTTTTTCACACATGCTACTTCAATACAAACATGATCTAGTTTCATAAATGTGCAATAGAAAGTAGTTTGAATTGGCTTTGAATGAATCGTAGACCTTGACCATACATATGAAAAATACCTTTGGTGTGGAGAGTAATATCACATTATGCCTTACTGATAATAGGCTGTGTGTGCATCTGTTCATTCAGGAATTCTTCATCGGGGAGCTGGATGATGCAGACAACAGGTAGGTGGTGAGGCTGATGTTTCAGTGAGAGCCAGGGTTGGTTATTGATGTCCTAGA
Organism: Oncorhynchus mykiss; assembly: GCF_013265735.2. Lineage (NCBI taxonomy): Eukaryota > Metazoa > Chordata > Actinopteri > Salmoniformes > Salmonidae > Oncorhynchus > Oncorhynchus mykiss. The sequence goes on along the minus strand of NC_048581.1, from coordinate 36,786,896 downwards.
GATTTTTACCGGCGGCAGAATGGTGGGCCACCATCTGCACATGTACCACCTTGGTGCACCTGTGGCAACTGCAGGGAGATGCCTACAGACAGAGAGAGGAAGTGTTACGGTCAGGGACCAGACCTCTGCATAAGCCAGCTGCCACATTTTGCCCATTACTGCCTAGACAATGGATATTTACGTTTGCACAGGCGGCATAGGGTTGACGTGTTGGCAATGGCTGATGCAGCAGAGCCTGGAGATGATGCCCGGGAGTACAAGCATGCTGCCTACACACAGTTTGCGCCCTTGGTGCAGGAAACTGAGTTGTCATCCCCAGTTGCTGTGTTTGGAGACTCAGGGACACTTTCCCTGATCCCCATTCACAGTACAATGGGTTCCACCCTGGGCGCTAGGATTCTCAAAGCATTTGGCATGATGACATTAGTATGTATGTCCAAAGAGTGTCTGTTGCCATACACTTATTGGCATGACATTAGGATGGCATCATGTCACTTGCTGTGAACAGAACACAACCTCTCCCTCAGTTTGCATTCTCCAAAAATCTTCTTACCGGGCACACCATGTCATATCAAAGATTTTAAAGGTTTTATACATCTGAAAGTGTGCTTGAATAAATAACCATTTGAAATTTGTTTGTTTTGCAAATTTGTTTTTTACTTCATATAAAGTTTCAAACACACAGTTCTACACATTTGAGATGTTTGTCTATATTGAAAATTGGTTACCATTGACATAACTCTACGGTTGAAATGTCACCCTCAAAACAACTGTTAACACCAATGACTTGTGCCAGGCCTATGCACTTCAAGCCTTGCTATTCAAGGAGACATGGGATGTCCAGTGAAAAAGACAAGACAGGCGTGAAATTATTAGTTTATGGTACCGATATTCCAGAGGAGTTTTCAACTGGGATATGAAACACATAACTACCCCTGGACAAATGAACTCCATTACATATTTAAAGTGGTAATCAGAGAGTCGTCCATGTCCCCAGGCTTCCCCCCGCTTCTTGTGTTGTTTATATATACACAATCTATGGTTGTGGGAGAGCGCATAGATTAGGTAGATAGGGTAGGCCATCATTGTAAATAAAAATGTGTTCTTAACTGACTTGCCTAGTTGGGCATGAGGGAGCTGGAATGTAAACAGCAGAGTCAGCTGCTAGCTAGTTGTAGATAAACAGTTGTGGTAGCAGGGACATGGTTTTTAAGAAATGTTTGACTGAACAAGCATCCTCATCAACTCGACCCAAAAAGAAAAGTGAGAAAAATAGGTGTATTGGGTTTTGTTACAAATTAAATAACAAAACAAGTGCATTCTAAGGGTCGCAGACAACTCACTGATTCCAGCTTTAAGGAGTTAAGATGCAATGTAAACAAACTGAACAAGTTCCACAGACATGTGACTAAAAGATGAATAATGTGTCTCTGAACAAAGGGGGGGCAAAATCAAAAGTAACAGTCAGTACCTGGTGTGGCCACCAGCTGCATTAACTACTGTAGTGCATCTCCTCATGGACTGCACCAGAATTGCCAGTTATTGCTGTGAGATGTTACCCCACTCTTCCACCAATGCACCTGCACGTTCCTGGACATTTCTGGGGGGAATGGCCCTAGCCCTCACCCTCCGATCCAACAGGTCCCAGACGTGCTCAATGGGATTGAGATCCGGGCTCTTCGCTGGCCATGGCAGGACATTGACATTCCTGTTTTGCAGGAAATCACGCACAAAACGACCAGTATGGCTGGTGGCATTGTCATGCTGGAGGGTCATGTCAGGATGAGCCTGCAGGAAGGGTACCACATGAGGGGGGAGGATGTCTTCCCTGTAACGCACAGCGTTGAGATTGTCTACAATGACAACAAGCTCAGTCCGATGAGGCTGTGACACACCGCCCCAGACCATGACCCACCCTCCACCTCCAAATTGATCCCACTCCAGAGTACAGGCTTCAGTTTAACACTCATTCCTTCAATGATAAACTCGAATCCGACCATCACCCCTGATGAGACAAAACCGCAACACTTCAGTGATGAGCACTTTTTGCCAGTCCTGTCTGGTCCAGCGACGGTGGGTTTGTGCCCACAGTCCACCCTCTCTCAGCCTATTGCGGACAGTCTGAGCACTGAAGGAGGGATTGTGCGTTCCTGGTGTAATTCAGCTAGTTGTAGCTGCCATCCTGTACCTGTCCCGCACGTGTGATGTTCGGATGTACTGATCCTGTGCAGGTGTTGTTACACTTGGTCTGCCACTGCAAGGACGATCAGCTGTCCGTCCCGTCTCCCTGTAGCGCTGTCTTAGGCGTCTCACAGTACGGACTGGCCCTGGCCTGGCCACATCTGCAGTCTCATGCCTCCTTGCAGCATGCCTAAGGCACGTTCACGCAGATGAGCAGGGACCCTGGGCATCTTTCTTTTGGCATTCTTCAGAGTCAGTAGAAAGGCCTCTTTAGTGTCCTAAGTTTTCATAACCGTGACTTTAATTGCCTACCGTCTGTAAGCTATTAGTGTCTTAATGGCCGTTCCACAGGTGCATGTTCATTAATTGTTTATGGTTCATTGAACAAGCACGGGAAACCGTGTTTAAACTGTTTACAATGAAGATCTGTGAAGTTATTTGGATTTTTATGAATTATCTTTGAAAGACAGGGTCCTGAAAAAAGGGGCGCTTCTTTTTTTGCTGAGTTTATGATCTAGAACCTTGTGTCACTTGTCACCTAACAAGAAATTAAATTTGTGTCAGCCCAGACTATTATATACACCCCTAGAGGCAGGTAGAGCCCCATGAACACAGGGATGGGAGGATTTAGGAGGGTAAAGAGATCAACAATGTATTTTAATAGAGCTATGGCTGACAAGTGGTTCAGGTAAGACATAGCAGCATAGGTGGATCAATGGATCTAGCTGTGTAAAGACCTGTATAGATTTAATCTGAACTAACTGCTTAAAGGCCCACTGTCATCACATGATCTCCCCATTCAAATCACCTCACATGTACACAACCAAACACATTCTAAATCAAAATACGGTTCAGGTGTCTGCTCTGTGTTTCAATAGGCAAAAATGACGTTGTCACTCTTATTTTGTCTTCTAAACCAATAAAAAAAATGCAAGTTGGGATGTGTGATGTCACTTTGCTCGTTGTGTGATTTCTTCTCTCATCTACACACTCTCCTCCTCTCACCTTTTCCCTTCGCTTGTTGTCTTCAGTGCACAACACAACAGCTGTCTGTCACTAGGCGAAAAATACTTTCCAAGCCAAACCTTCAGCTACCCCTACATTGTTGTCACCATATTAGCCAATGTCATAGTCACCATAGCTACTAGAACTAACACGCTAGTAAATCTGCCTTAATCACGTCGTATAGTGTACAGCAAGTAGATGAGCAGTTACACAACGAATTATAAAAACGAATAAAACCGAAAGCTTACCTTGACTTGGAAGAGTTCCAGTGTTGGATAGCCTTAGCCAGCATTCTTCCTTGTTTGAGCCGGATGTATAAGTAGGCTAAATTAGCTAGTTAAGTCAAAGTGAAAGTGGAAAAAATACAACACTTCTCCTTAATTTTTGAAAAAATATATTTGTTAACTGTTCAACTATTGTCTTTCTCGCTCTGAGTCAACTACACACCACATTTTATGCACTGCAGTGTTAGCTTTGCTTTCAGTACTAGATTCATTATCTGATCCTCTGATTCGGTGGACAACATGTCTTTTCATGCTGCAAAATCACTTTTTTAATGTTTCACTATTTTTATTTTTATGAAATTCACTGAGTAGGATCGTCCTCCCCTTCCCCCTCTGAGGAACCTCCACTGGCTCACACAAACTCACACATAGACACACTTCACATATGCTGCTGCTACACTGTTTATTATATATCCTGATTGCCTAGTCAGTTTCACCCCTACCCACATGTACATACTGTATTACCTAAACTACCTCGTACCCCTGCACATTTATTCAGACTGGTACACCTTGTATATAGGCTTGGTTTTGTTTTTGTGTTATTATTTCCTTTTTTATTTAGCAAATATTTGTCTTACTTTTTCACACTGCATTGTTGGGAATGGGCTCCAAATTGATCCCACTCCAGAGTACAGGCTTCAGTTTAATACAATTTGATTATTTAAACAGAAACAAAAGAGCAGACCCAATCCTGTAGCTATGCATGACTGACCAGCCTGTACAACACAGAATGTATGAGTGAATGCAAGTAAGAAGTCCCTTCATAAACACTGATCACTAATAGTCTACCCCTCCAATGGTTAAAGTCAGTGCCAATTGCAAGCAGCTGAGTTAATTGTAGCGCCTTTTGTTCACTATTATATCAATTTAGCTGTTGCCCAAAGACTTTGAAATGAACACAGTGAAGAAGGCACACCACCGAAACGGATTTGTGGAGGGTAATCTGATGCTAGATCTGTGTCTGAGAACTTCTACCTGTAACACAGATTCCTTAACACCAATCAGCATCGTCTTCCTCCAGCACAACCAATATCTCGCCCTTGTTGAAGGTGAGCTCATCATTGGTGGTCATCTCACAGTCGTAGATGGCTTGGACCCGCCTCATTTTTAGCTTGGGCTGGAGAGAGAAACACCACATCACTATTGAATGAAAAACAACAGTAAGGAAAGAAAAACATTACATCATCCCTAAAGGTGACTAAGCCAAACCTGTGCTTAACCAAAATAACATATTTGCTCTGAGGAGGAAAACCCCCATATCATTGAAGAAAAATAGGTGTATGCCCAACAGTAATGAGTCAGGGAAAATGTCAAAAGACATATTTTGCTATCATCAGATTAACTAAAGATCTCTGAGGTTAGGTGAACCAATCCTGCTGTGGTGACTAAGAGTTTCCAACTGTTTGCCTCCTATAGATGGCTCTATTGTCAACTTGGAGTATCCAAGGGTAGCTTGTCCAAAAAAACACAGATAAAAATGCCTGGCCTTTGGATGTAGAAACAACTACACTATATATGCAAACGTATGTGGACACCCCTTCAAATGAGTGGATTTGACTATTTCAGCCACACCCGTTGCTAACAGGTGTATAAAATTGAGCACACACCATGCAATTTTCATAGACAAACATTGGCAGTAGAATGGCCTTACTGAAGAGCTCAGTGACTTTCAACGTGGCACTGATGAAGGATTTTGAGGCTGATTCCCTGACCTGTCAATGTTTTTAATTTGCTGTTTTATACTCTTGTGAATTCAATGGTTTTTACTAGATTACTTGTAGTTTTTCATGTTGTCTGTCTGTAATTTTTTTGTAATGACTTGGTGCTGCCTATCTGGGCCAGGGCGCTCTTGAAAAAGAGATTTTAATCTCAATGAGCCCTTCCTGGTTAAATAAAGGTTAAATAAAATAAAAACTGTCAATAGGATGCCACCTTTCCAATAAGTTAGTTTGTCACATTTCTACCCTGCTAGAGCTGCCCCGGTCAACTGTAAGTGCTGTTATTGTGAAGTGGAAACACTCTAGGAGCAACAATGGCTCAGCCAAGAAGTGGTAGGCCACACAAGCTCAGAGAACGGGACCGCCAAGTGCTGAAGAGCATAGTGCGTAAACATCGTCTGTCCTCGGTTGCAACATTCACTACCGAGTTCCAAACTGCCTGTGGAAGCAACGTCAGCAGAAGAACTGTTCGTCGGGAGCTTCATGAAATGGGTTTCCATGGCCGAGCAGCCGCACACAAGCCTAAAATCACCATATTTAACGCCAAGCGTCGGCTGGAGTAGTGTAAAGCTCGCCGCCATTGGACTCTGGAGCAGTGGAAATGCGTTCTCTGGAGTGATGAATCACGCTCCACCGTCTGGCAGTCTGACGGACAAATCTGGGTTTGGTGGATGCCAGGAGAACGCTACCTTCCTCAGTGCCAACTGTAAAGTTTGGTGGAGGAATAATGGTCTGGGTCTGTTTTTCATGGTTCGGGCTAGGCCCCTTAGTTTCAGTGAAGGGAAATCTTAATGCTACAGCATACAATGACATTCTAGACGATTCTGTGCTTGCAACTTTGTGGCAACAATTTGGGGAAGGCCCTTTCCTGTTTCAGCATGACAATCCCCCATGCACAAAGCGAGGTCCGTACAGGATGGTTTGTCAAGATTGGTGTGGAAAAACTTGACTGGAACACAGCCCTGACCTCAACCCCATCGAACACCTTTGGGATGAATTGGAACGCTGACGGTGAGCCAGGCCTAATCTCCCACCATCAGTGCCTGACCTCACTAATGTTATTGTGGCTGAATGGAAGCAAGTCCCAGTAGCAATATTCCAACATCAAGTGGAAAAGCCTTCACAGAAGAGTGGAGGCTATATAGCAGCACTATGCCCATGATTTTGGAATGAGATGTTCGACGAGCATGTTGTCCACATACTTTTGGTCATGTAGTGTATATACAGTAATACTAAAACTGAAATATAGCCTGCTAGCCTTGGCCTCTACTAAATTGAACTACCAAACATATCAAACTATAGATTACGAAAATACACTACTTTGAGGTGGAAAATTACTGTGAACAAAAAATAACATTTTCTGAGGAAATGTGCCACTCTGCCAACTCTCACCAGTGATCTCCTGGGCAGAGGGTGCAGGGCGTTGCCATAGTGGGAGAAGGCCCCATTGGACTCCAGGATGAAGGTGTGAGGAGATGTGGGGAGGGTTTCTGCTGATGGGTTGAGACATCTGATAGAGAAAGTGGGACGAGTTGCTCGCTCCATCTGCGCAGAATCCTGGGTGACACAACAGGGAGAGAGAGCAATAAAGACATTATGCCTGTGAAGTAAATGTAGTTGAATTCTATAGCATCTAGATAGCATACTATATGTGGTTTTTCCACTTCAAGAAAGAGGTGTGCTTTCACGTGTGATACAACAGAGTAAAATCGATTAAATTTGTAAAATATAGATAGAATAGTTTACCTCTCTCTGGCAGTTCAGATAGGGAGTTGAGGGCAGTGACATAGTATTTTGGAGACCCTGTGCTGAAATAGATGTGGCAAGACAATGGGCTAGATTCAATCTGGACTGCGGAAGATCCACGTTATAACGCGATTTAAATTTAAAGGTAATTTCTGACTGAGCTGATATATGCAGTGTTTAACGTGAATGCAGTCTCCACGAACGTGGGAACATTGCCTTTAAACATCAATTACACTATAGCGCAGAACTTCCGCGATCTGGATTGATTCTAGGCCAATATAGAGTTGGCCCAGTGTTATGACAGAATAAATGGATTTATCTGGTGATAGTACTACATATCAGATCTGGTGATTGAAACATCACTGCTGGGTCATGTATTGCAATACCCATAATTAATGTACTATTCATTGAAAACTCCCTTCAAAACCAATTTCAGGTAGTTAATCCTCTAAGCAAACGAGGTCAGTATTACCACAGTATGCCAAAATAAATTTGTCATAGAAGTAACACACAGTTCTGAAAGGATGACCCTGGACCACCATAGCCTCTATTATGGTACACCATAATCTACACAGACGATTAACAGATCACAGTCAACACTAAGTCAGAGACTACCGTTCAGTCCCCACAGGTCCCTGCCCCAGAGATACAAAACAAACTGAGGTCAATGGACATGTTGCTGCCCAAAATTAACAAAGTATTTCAAGACTAGTGCAGTTAAAAAAAATATATATATTATCATGTACAGATAAACTGTTTCTATCATTCAGAAGTGGGCATACTGTTTCTACATAATGGAAGCTGCTGCTGTGATGTGACATACCTCCGTGGCTCTGTCGGGAGAAATGGTGGCTGTAGGGCATCTATTGGTGGGCTCTAATTAGGTGCGCTTGTGGTGGATAACCAGAGGCGGAGGGGGGGTCCTCTTCTTGCTGCTGCTACTGGTGGTGGGGATGATGACATCACATCAGCCCTCAGGTGGGCTGACTGGGTAGGAGGGGGAGGGACGTTTGGACCTGGAAAACACAAGTTACATCTTTATAATATATAACATGGTTTAACATTGGCCATCCGTAAAAGACAGAGACCATCTGGATATAAGTTAAGAAAACTGCACAAGACAGTGTCCCATTTGTCTATGCCCTTGTGACTGTCCAATAATATTGCTGTCAAGGAGTGTCTGTCAACTAAGCACATTGGTGTACTGTCTAGATCACGGGTGGGCAAGTAAGGCCCGTGAGCCGAATAAATGTGGCCTGTGGTGGCTTGATATATTTATATTTTCTGGGCTACAATTGAACTTCTAAAACCAGATAAAAGTATGAAGACATGCTAATGGACCGATAATAACAACCCTTTTTCCGGCTGGCGAACTAATCGGTCCAAAAAATGTATTTGTGCGGACCTCCGTCCGATTTATTTAATTATTGCCCATCCCAGGTCTAGATCTATTTTCTTTTTATGCATCTCAATGGTATAGACAGTCAGTTCCTAAATCCTAGAAAACTGCAGTCTGGGTTGAAGGAGAGAAGACTGATTGTGACTCACCTTTGACTCTGGGAGGGAAAGGGGGAGCAGATGAGGGTGAAGGTGACAGGGAGCTGTCCATGCTGCATGTGTGAGTGATGGGAATGGTGTAAACCTCACGCTTCTGATCACGGACCAGGGCCAGCCTGGTCCGTGAACTAAAGAGTCCATCTCCTCCTCCTCCTGCTAGTCCTCGGTCCAGGCTGGAGGAGCTGGTGTGGGTCTGGTACAGACTGAAGGGCCGGATCCGTCCTTCTTCACCGGACCCGTCTAAGAGAGTCACAAACAAACACACTCTAAACAGCAGACATAACAAACAATATATTTCTGATCAACTAACACCTCCCAATCAGGATCTCACCAGATACCATAGAGTTGTGAACGACTGGGTTGCGTTGATTATTAGAGCATGCAACAGAAAACATTGTTAAATGTTTTGTAACAAGAAAAAAAGTGTTTCTTATTGGACAAGTTCAAATAGTTCCTCCCTGTTTAATCGGTGTTCTTCCATTTGGTGCCTAATGAACAAGATCAAGATGTAACATAATGTTGCTGACCTTGTCGTCCAGGTCGTCATCACTCTCGTACAGATCATCCTGATGCAGCTGTACTCCACGTGCATGTTGAACTGGGACTGGTTGATCTGGTACACAACACACAACAGGAGAATTGTAGTGTGTCAATCATCATATATCATACAATATAGGGAAAGGAGGATACCTAGTCAGTTGCACAACTGAATGCATTCAACTGAAATGTGTCTTCCGCATTTAACCCAACCCCTCTGAATCAGAGAGGTGCGGGGGGCTGCCATAATCGACATCCACGTCTTCGGCGCCCGGGGAACAGTGGGTTAACTGCCTTTTTCCAGGGGCAGAACAACAGATTTTTACCTTGTCAGCTCGGGGATTCGATCCAGCAACCTTTCGGTTATTGGCCCAATGCTCTTAACACTAGGTTACCTACCGCCCTAAACACAGAAACGTATAGAAACACAGACAGTGCATACTATATATCATAGTTGATAGCATGAACTGGGACTGGAACCTTCACTGCTTCTGAACTGAGCACTTTTCATTTTTTGTCTACGCTATGGAAATCTATTTATCATTACAAAATAAATCTGCTTAGTTCGGTGTCCACAGACGAGGGAGCAAAAAACATATACTGACAAGGAGGTGCTGCTGGCTATGAATGACAAGTGAATTGGTTTAGTTGATTACTTGAATTGTCCAGTCCTAGAACAGTGTAGCTGTGAGAGAATGACATCCAGCTGTAGGCAGGTGTGTTGTCAGGTGAGTGTTATTTAATCTCCAAGCTATATTCAGCCCTGTCTTGCCCACCTCGTCTCTGAGAGAGAAACAAAAACAAAACAGCAGGCACTAATGTCTGGAAAACAAACTTCACACATGCGGAGCCACAATATGAAGCTCTCACGATCACACTGTGGCAAAATACAATACATTACAACACTTGCTTAATTGGTCCATTTGCACAGATATTCTTAATTATTTGCTAGATTGACGTTTATTGGGATGAGTCTTGTCCTTGAGGCAGAACTGAGGGATTTCTGCAAGATGGGCCAGCTGCAAAAAATCATGACGTTTTTTAAAATTTAAGTTTAGAGTTAAAGGCGCCTGCAGACTAGGTTCTTGGGGCCCGATTCAGATTTAAGAAATGTATGCCTTTGCTACGCACGCCTTTCCAACGCACATCTCAGTAGTTGGTATTCAGACTTACCTTATTCAGGTGCGCACCAGGCTTTGCAAGCGTGGTTCTCTTGCACGCGTTGAATAAATTGAATTAAAGCGCTGAAATACTATGATCTTGTAAATTATTTAGGCACATTTCTGGGTTAGGAAATCTGTGAATCATTTTAAAAAAAAAACTAGTTTGGAGAGTTTTACGCACAAAATATATTGATTAATAATAAAAATACGTTTGAGGTTTGATTCATCCTAAAAGTTGTCATATTCAAGTTCAATTCATGAAATATTGGAAGGCGGAAAAAACATAGTCCTATAAATCTACCCTAATCCTCACTAATCATGGAACTGACAATGGTCCAGTCGTTGCGAACCGTGCGCCAGGCTCAAGGTTTAGCCTAGTATGTGAGTTCCATAATGAAGGCTACATGTCCTAAATTATTGCACAACGTTAGCCTAATATGATCCATTAATGCTAACAACCTTCAGGAACAAGTATACGGACATAACAGTTTAAAGAAAGGTAAAAGGAATGGAATAATGCAAATTGAAAGAAACAAACACTAAAGTGACAGTTCTATATGGGTATTACTGATGGCGGCTCCCGACATATCTAGACATAACTGATATGGGCGGAAAGCTTACATTCTTGTTAGTCTAACTGCACTGTCCCATTTACAGTAGCTATTACAGTGAAAGAATACCATGCTATTGTTTGAGGAGTGCACAGTTATGAACTTGAAAATGTATCAATAATCCAATTAGGCACATTTGGGCAGACTTGATACAACATTTTGAACAGAAATGCAATGGTTCAATGGATCAGTCTAAAACCTTGCACATAACCTGCTTCCATCTAGTGGCCCAAATCGAAATTGCACCTAACCTGGAATATTACATTCAAATCCAATTGGACTTTTCGCACATGTGAATACAACAAGTGTAGACCTTACAGTGAATCGCTTACTTAAGAGACCCTAACAAACAATGCAGTTTAAAAAAATACGGATAAGAATAACAAATAAAAGTAACAAGTAATTAAAAAGCAGCAGTAAAATAACAATAGCGTGACGATAGATAGGGGGATACTGGTACAGAGTCAATGTGCTGGGGCACCGGTTGGTTGAGGTTATATGTACATGTAGGTAGAGTTATTAAAGTAACTATGCATAGATAACAACCGAGAGTAGCAGCGGTGTAAAAGAGGAGGGGGGGGGGGGGGGGGTTGGGACAATGCAAATAGTCTGGGTAACCATTTGATTAGATGTTCAGGAGTCTTATGGCTTGGGGGTAGAAGCTGTTAGAAGCCTCTTGGACCTAGACTTGGCGCTCCGGTACCACTTGCCGTGCAGTAGCAGAGAAAACAGTTGTGTCCTCTTCACGACTGTCTTGGTGTGCTTAGACCATGTTAGTTTGTTGGTGATGTGGACACCAAGGAACTTGAAGCTCTCAACCTGCTCCATTACAGCCCCGTTGATGAGAATGGATGTGTGCTCTGTCCTCCTTTTCCTGTAGTCCACAATCATCACCTTTGTCTTGATCACCTTGAGTTGTCCTGGCACCACATGGCCAGGTCTCTGACTTCCACCCTATAGGCTGTCTCATTGTTGTCGGTGATCAGACCTATCACTTTTGTGTCATCTGCAAACTTAATGATGGTGTTGGAGTCATGCCTGGCCGTGCAGTCATGAGTAAACAGGGAGCACAGGAGGGGACTGAGCACGCACCCCTGAGGGGCCCATGTGTTGAGGATCAGCATGGCGGATGTGTTGTTACCTACCCTTACTACCTGGAGGCGGCCCGTCAGGAAGTCCAGGATTCAGTTGCAGATGGAGGTGTTTAATCCCAGGGTCCTTAGCTTATTGATGAGCTTTGAGGGCACTATGGTGTTGAACGCTGAGCTGTAGTCAATGAATAACATTCTCACATTGGTGTTCCTTTTGTCCAGGCGGGAAACGGCAGTGTGGAGTGTAATAGAGATTGCATCATCTGTGGATATGTTGGGGCGGTATGCAGATTGGACTGGGTCTAGGGTTTCTGGGATAATGGTGTTGATGTGAGCCATGTCCAGCCTTTCAAAGCACTTCATGGCTACAGACGTGAGTACTAAGGGTCGGTAGTCATTTAGGCATGTTATCTTATTGTTCTTAAGCACAGGGACTATGGTGGTCTGCTTAAAACATGTTGGTATTACAGACTCGGACAGGGAGAAGTTGAAGATGTCAGTGAAGACACTTGGCAGTTGGTCAGCGCATGCTCGCAGTACACGTCCTGGTAATTCATCTGGCCCTGCAGCCTTGTGAATGTTGACCTGTTTAAAAGGTCTTACTCACATCAGCTGCGGAGAGTATGATCACATAGTCTTCCGGAACAACTGGTGCTCTCATGCATGTTTCAGTATTATTTGCCTCGAAGCAAGCATAGAAGTAGTTTAGCTCATCTGGTAGGCTCGTGTCACTGGGCAGCTCTCGACTGTGCTTCCCTTTATAATCTGTAATGGTTTGCAAGCTGTGCCACATCCGACGAGCATCAGAGCTGGTGTAGTACAATTCGATCTTAGTCCTGTATTGACACTTTGCCTGTTTGATGGTCCTTCGGAGGACATAGCAGGATTTGAAAGCGGCAGCTCTAGCCTGTAATGCAGTGCGGATGTTGCCTGTAATCCATAGCTTCTGGTTGGGGTATGTACGTGCGGTCACTGTGGGGGCGACGTCATCGATGCACTTACGTATTGATGAAGCCAATGTGGTGTACTCCTCAATGCCATCGGAGGAAGCCAGGAACATATTCCAGTCTGTGCTAGCAAAACAGTCCTGTAGCTTAGCATCTGCTTTAACTGACCACTTTTTTATTGATCTAGTTGCTGGTGCTTCCTGCTTTAATTTTTGCTTGTAAGCAGGAATCAGGAGGATATAATTATGGTCAGATTTGCCTAATGGAGGGCGAGGGAGAGCTTTGTATGCGTCTCTGTGTGTGGAGTAAAGGTGGTCCAGAGTTTTTTTTCTTCTGGTTGCACAATAGCCCACCCAATTTACCTACCTCATCCCCATACTGTTTTTATTTATTTACTTTTCTGCTCTTTTGCACACCAGTATCTCTACCTGCACATGACCATCTGATCATTTATCACTCCAGTGTTAATCTGCAAAATTGTAATTATTCACCTACCTACCTATCATACCTTTTGCACACAATGTATAGTCTTTTTTTCTTTTTTTCTACTGTGTTATTGACTTGTTTATTGTTTACTCCATGTGTAACTCTGTGTTGTTGTCTGTTCACACTGCCATGCTTTATCTTGGCCAGGTCGCAGTTGTAAATGAGAACTTGTTCTCAACTAGCCTACCTGGTTAAATAACGATGAAATAAAAATAAAAATACAATTTAACATGCTGATAGAAATTTGGTCAAATGGATTTAAGTTTCCTTGCATTAAGGTCCCCGGCTACTTAGAGTGCTGCCTCTGGGTGAGCATTTTCTTGTTTGCTTATGGCGGAATACAGCTCATCCTATGCGGTCTTAGTGCTAGCCTCTGTCTGTGGTGGTATGTAAAACAGCTACGAAAAATACAGATGAAAACTCTCTAGGTAGATAGTGTAGTCTACAGCTTATCATGAGATACTCTACCTCAGGCAAGCAATAGCTTAAGACTTCCTTAAATATTGTGCACCAGCTGATATTTACAAAAATAAATAGTTTGCCGCACCTTGTCTCACCTGATGCCGCTGTTCTATCCTGCCGGTGCAACGTATAACCAGCCAGCTGTATGTTGATAGTGTCGTCATTCAGCCATGTCTCGTGAAGCATAAGATACAGTTTTGAATGTCGCGTTGGTAGTTTAATCTTCTTTAATCTTCATCTATTTTATTTTCCAAAGATTGTATGTTTGCTAGTAGAATGGAAGGAAGTGCGTGTTTATTCGATTGTCTACAAATTCTCAGAAGGCAGCCCGTCCTTTGGCCCCTTTTTCTCCATGCAAATCACGGGAATCTGGGCCTGTTCCCGGGAGAGCAGTATATCATTCACGTCGTGCTCGTCAGACTCGTTAAAGGAAAAAAAGTATTCTGCCAGTCCGTGTTGAGTAATCGCAGTCCTGATGTCCAGAAGTTATTTATTTTTCGGTCATAAGAGACGGTAGCGGCAACATTATGTACAAAAATTATGAAACAAACAAAAAAATCACATTTGGTTGGGGACACATAAAACATCAGCTGTCTTCTCCGGCGCCATCATTACATTGTGACCATTCCTTGCATTTCAAAAATTATTTAAAAAAATCATTAAAAAATCATGTTTTTTTTCCTTGTATTATCTTTTACCAGCTCTAATGTGTTATATTCTCCTACATTAATTTCACATTTCCACAGACTTAAAAGTGTTTCCTTTCAAATGGTATCAAGAATATGCATATCCTTGCTTCAGGTCCTGACCTACAGGCAGTTAGATTTGGGTATGTCATTTTAGGCAATTATTTTTTATTTTAAAGGGTCAGATCCTTAAGAGGTTTTAAGAGAAATAAATAATAAGGGGGTCAATATAAATTGTCCAGGTAGCCATTTGAATAACTCTTCAGCAGTCTTATGGCTTGGGGGTAGAAGCTGTTCAGGTGCCTTTTGGTCCCAGACTTGGCACTCCGGTACCGCTTGCCATGCGGTTAACTAATCCCAGGGTTAACTAGTCAAAATGCCCCCTTTACAGAGCCAGGGGGGTCAATGTTGTTTCGAAACCAACACGCTGTCACAGCTGTACCAAACACTGGGACCTTAAAGACTTTTACTGTTGTTACATCCAGAATCATAATTTATTGTCTCTTTGTCAAAATCCAAATGGTCTCCAACTAATGTGATTTACAGTAAATGTGATGGCCCACGGGAATTCCTGTTCAAAATCATAAGTTTTCTTTTCCTGTTAGCTTGAGTATCTGCGTAATAATTAACAGAATAATATCCTGATTGAGTTAGGAGATGGCCATCCAAAATAGAAACTTGTCAGTTTGCGAAACAAGGCGAAAGGTTCATGCAGCAGTCTGGACAGCGGGACAGCTGGAATTGGTTCCGACCAGACCTTGGGCTAGATTCAGGGCTTCATTAAATCTGGATCACAGAAGTTCAGTGTTATCGTGCGATTGAAATGTAAAGGTCATTTATGATTAAGCCGACAAATGCAGCGTTTACCATGAATGCAGTCTCTTCTAATGCCGTAACATTGCCTTTAAATTTCTATTGCGCTATAACGCTGAACTTGGTTTATGAATGTCAAATGTGGTCCCGGTGATTCACTATAGGAAGATAAAAAATGTGCACCCGTAATATGGGTCTTTCACTCCATACATTTTCCTTGACACCCAAAAGTACTTGTTACATTTTGAATGCTTAGCAGGACAGGAAAATAGTACAATTCAAGCACTTATCAACCGAACATCCTGGTCCTCCCTACTGCCTCTGATCTGGCGGACTCACTAAACACGCATGCTTTGTTTGTAAATTATGTCTGAGTGTTGGAGTGTGCCCCTGGCTATCCGTCAATAAAAAGAAAAAAAGAAAAAGGTTCTGTCTGGTTTGTTTAATATAAGGAATTTGAAATGATTTATACTTTTGATACTTAAGTATATTTTAAACCAAATACTTTTAGAATTTTACTCAAGTTCTACTCAAATTTGACTGGGTGACTTTTACTTGAGTCATTTTCTATTAAGGTATTTTAACTCAAGTATGACAGTTGGGCACTTTATCCACCACTGCGAATTGGACAGATAGGCAGGGCTCTAAATAAAATAAAACAATTGGTAGCACTGGTGCTCTCAACTCAAAACAGTTAGGAGCGCCCCAGCAATCCACTAAAAGAAGATAAAAATGTTGCACCGGTAATAATATGGGTCAGATCTTTTAAACTGGTTTGGCCAGAAGCAAGTTTTCACTGTGGTAATGGTGCAACCATGACGCTATCGAATCTGCACTCACTTTGTTATCTAGGGCACTCGGGAACAACGCTACTGCGAAGCCTTAACATTTAAACAATTATTATCTGGGAGATTTGTTTTCATAGTCTCACAGTGCTCCAGAAATAAAACTCTTGGTCGCACACAGAAACATATTTCATTGCACTTTAGAGACCTGCTGATAGGCCATAAACCCCCCCCATCTACATTATGGATTGGATTCAATCCGTATCGCAGATGATCAGCGTTAAAATGTAAAGGTCATTTCTGATTGAGCCGACATATGCAGCATTTACCGTGAATGCAATCTCCGCGACCGTGGGAACATTGCCTTTTATTGTCAATAAAAGCAGGTCTTCGAGCTATAAAAGCAGGTCTTCAGCGCTATGGATTGAATAGGGCCCCAACATAAAAAACATGCATTAGCCTAACATCAATGGTTTGACTTGTGAGAGTTATTATTTCTAAAATCGATAGAGCCTACACTTTCTAGCACCACTTTGAACTAATGCGGTAGGGATAATAAGGGAGCGGTCTGTGACGCACAAGAGCAGCCGCTCACGATATGTCAGGTCATACTCAGTTACACTTCTAACACCTCCAAAACATCTGCTATGCGCTCGATCTGATTCAATCTTGGCCCGTGTTCCATTCAGTCTCCATGAGCACAGTGAACAATGTGAGGGAGAGCAAAGTTACTTAGGAAAGAAAACAATGGAAAGAAAGATGGACAGACAAGTATTGCGGGTCTAGTCCAACCTAAAGATTCCCTTTTGTACAGGATATCATGTGATATAACTATCCCAGAAACCCAACGTGGGGGGGTGGAATAGTAGTTGCACACACTACACAGCCTTTGTAACAAGTCAAGTTTTGCCCAAAGATATTGTGTCAAATTACACTGCCAGTCAAAGGGGTCACTGTATTTACCTACACAAGCATTTCACGTTGTTATAAAAACGTAGGCCAGGATTCAATCCGTTTCTAAATTAAAAAGGGAGGCGGTGTGGTGATTGTTCAGTATGCTTTTATTTAATGTTTTTAAAGACACCACAGGTTCATCATAGTCAATCACACACATACTCACAAATACAAAAAAGGTATGGTTTCTTATGTTTTATTAAAAGTATTGTATTGGGTACCAATCTACTTTTGTTTTAAAAATCCTAAATGGTTTTGAGATTTTATTTAAAATAGGAGCCGACTTTGAAACAAACAAACTTAATGTTTAGTTAATGATGATATTAAAGTTGCATTCATTGTTTCTGGTTTTAATTGAAGGTGTTAATTGTTACTCATCGGGTCACAACTGTCTTATCAGTGGTCATAGATCATAACTCTAATAACAGCGGGACTCAGTCTTTGACACAAAGGTTCATACATCCGTATAAAAAAAAAGTTATCAAAACTCCCTGTTAAACTGGCTCAGAAGGCACATCACTGGAATCGCTCTTATTGAAGTGTTCATTCTTTTTTAGAAATTAATCAGACATCTGGCTAGCCCGCCCCGCATCCCCCCCAAACAAGAATGTGGTATCATAGTGCAACATTAAGCAGACTGTTAATGACCACATCGTGTGTTCCCTCCATACACAGCGTTCAATATTTGTATTCCTTGGGATGGCAACACAAGTGACATTTCCATAATCTAAAACATGTTATTAGATCAAGTTCAGAGCAACATAATAATAGGCAACATAATTGGGTGTGAAAGCTGTACATTAATATGGTTTCATTGACTACTATGGCAGCTCAAAACTGTTTCTACAGAGACATTAAACCAATCCTTATAGTTCCAATGCAGTATAAATTCTCTAACTCTAACTGTGCCCTTTTCCATCCTCACAAAGAAAAATACGCGCAGATGTGGTTTTTACACCCTTGCAACACAGGGCTTCTTCTGTCCTTAATGCGGATTCTGTGGTTTACCCCTTCAGTCAAAGGCTCTCAGGTTCTTGAAGGGTTCTTCAGTATAAGGCTAGTTCGGTGCAGCATGCCGACACGTACAGAACAGGGAAGAAACTAAATAAGCTGGCTCAGCGTAAGCCGCTCCGCATACTTTCTATGTTCGTTTTAATGATCTGTCTAAAACGTGCATGTGTGGAGGTTATCCGTCCCTGTTAAAATGTATTTTCAGCCATTTATTATGCTGTTGACATGCAGTGCATGCTCAAATGACATGATTCAAGTTCTTGTTTTGGTCTGAGGACTTATGTTTGTGGTTTTGGTTGTATGTGTAGCTCACAGTGCTAGTTTCAGAGACCAGGATTCATGTCCCTCTTTGACGGTCTCTGACCACCACACCCAACACTAATGGCTTCGTCCTGTACACACCACCCTAGCTCATTCTCATCTCTTGTGCAGCTTAATTTTGCCCTCTGTGTCCAGCTTTTGGATAACCTCCGTCTCAAAATCAGCATTGTGCACCCCAGTTTTCCTAAACGCACCAGCGTACTGGTTGTCCTCCCAGTAGTGGTGCCAGTTCCCCTGTTGGTCAGCTCCATAGCCAAACACAGACACCTGGAGAAGGACGGCAATGTTTAGCATTACTAGTGTTATTAGCATTCTGTTTACTTTCAGCCAGGCTTGTGATACTAAAGAGAAGTCCATTTCCACTGAGAATTTACCCCCCCCCCCCCCCCCCCCCCCCCCCCCCCCCCCCAAAACAAAATCTGACCGTTTCCACATCTATGTCGCAGCTCAAGTGATTCACTGGACTATGGCCTCAGTGGACCTGTTCTGACAAGGCGAGGCTAAATATACTTTTCAGCTTGCATTTACATAACAATGGCTTAGTATGAACTTCTTCTTTTTTCCCCCCAGGTTAAGTTGACTGAGAACACATTCACAATTACAGCAACGACCTGGGGAATAGTTACAGGGGAGAGGAGGGTGGATGAATGAGCCAATTGGAAGCTGGGGATGATTAGGTGGCCATGATGTTATGAGGGCCAGATTGGGAATTTAGCCAGGACACCTGGGTTACACAAAGGCAATGTTCCCAATCACTGGGGCATTGGGATATATTTTTTTTTAGACCAGAGGAGCAAAACCTTCCACGGTTAACACCATCTCACAAAGTAACTGTGTTGATATTGCAAAGGTTGTTGATTCTGCTCTTCACAAGTCCTCAGTGTCAGCCCTGGTTATGGAAACACAGTTCCCCCCAAAAAATGACACTAGAGCTTACATTAACATAATCACTGGCGAGACACTGATGCTGCTATGGAAAAACCCCTATTGATGTCAAAGGATACTCACCTCATCGCAGATGTGAAGGGCAAATATAACTGCCAGCATGCCCGTGGAAGGGTATCTGCCATGGCGCTCTGTCCACCGGTCGTGGGTGTACTTAAAGAACGCTGGATTCACCACTATAACCTGCAAACGAGAGGGTGATTAGGCTTTAACACACAAAACGAATCAACATTCATTCAATAGTTTTGCCCACCATGATAAGCCTTACCCTGTCCTTGTCAGCCTGTACCCGACCTTTCACCCTCATGTATGTCCTGAAGAAACATGCAGGGAAGACAACTATTTTATTTGACCTTTATTAAACAAGGTGGGTCAGTTGAAAACCAGTTCTTGTTTATAATGACGGCCTAGCCAAGAGGCAAAACATTGTCACGATAAAAACATGAACCTTCTAAATATAGACTAAAAGACCATTGTACTTGCCTAGGGAGCAGCAAGAGGAAACGTCCCTCCCTACATTCAGGCTCTGCTTAAAACCTACACCCCAATCCGAGTACTTCGTTCTGCCACCTCTGGTCTCTTGGCCCTTCCACCCCTTCGGGAGGGCAGCTCCCACTCACACTGTGATATGTGGTTGTCCCACCTAGCTATCTTAAGACGAATGCACTAACTGTAAGCTGCTCTGGATAAGAGCATCTGCTAAATGGCTAAAATGTCAATGTATAGACAAAGACAACAGTCACATCAAAAACAGGCTACGACAAGGTCAAAAAGCTCAACAATGAATTACGCCATCTGTTGTAGTCAGTCAGACCCATACCATGCATTAGTCAGTTGAGTGCTTTGACAAGTGTTGTTGTGGTCGGTAGATGTGTGTTTGTAGTCAGTAATTGTGGTCAGTATTGTGTGGTTGTCGTCAGTAGTTGTGGTCAGTATTGTGTGGTTGTCGTCAGTAGTTGTACATTTGGGAGTGACAGTGAAAAGCTTGGGATTGGCAAAGAGTGGACCTACGTTTTGATCTCTCCCGTCGAAAGGGCACTGGCCACCCACTGTAGATCACGGAGTTTAAAGGGCAGCAGAACTAGGTGGACCCCAGGGGCGATGTCCACTGCACTCTCAGGGTACATGAAGTGGTGCGTCGTTCTGTTGCCCACGTCGGCTTCAAACCCTGCTGTGGTGGCTTTATTCATCCTTTACAGCGAAGAGAGAACCATTGTTTCAGTTCACAGGCAGGTCATGAACCAATCTGTGCCGATGTCGCGTGCGAGGCAACAATCAGACACTGAATTAGATTTAACATGGTAGCCCTGCAGCTACTGGGCTGTAGTGTATGTGTGAATTCTTTCCAAACAGTCAACCTGATTTAACTAAGTATAGTCTTAATTGAGCTCATCTGGCATGCCTTACTGGTTTCAGGGGATATGGTAATTGGGTCAGGTGGTTTGACGATTGTCTGGAACTGAAGCCTGGTCACTGGTTCCTCAGGCTCAGTATGCCTAATCCTGCCAAGGTGAATGGTTGTGGGTTGTTTGGATCATGGTGGGGTTGTGTAATGCCACCTCCACGCCTTTTAGACTGTTGGTGTTAAGGCCAATTTACTGTGGTAATGGCCATGATGTGATAATCATGCTCGTTTGGACTATGTATTTGCATAGAAGTAGTTAAGGTTATTTAATGGTTGTTTTGACTGATGGATTGGTTGTGTTGGGTCTAGTGTTGCACGGTATACCGATACGTCGGTGCTTTTTCATACTAGAACATGAAAACCGGTTCGGTACTAATATTTGTGTTACTTTAGGTACCTCTGTCAAATGTGTCTCACGGATCAAGTCTGTCTACAGCGCACCTAGCCTGCACTGGGAGTCTAGGCTGTATCATGTTAGCTTCTCACTCATGCTGAACCAAAGTGAATACACTTCAATAATGCGACACGGCATCTTAAAACTGTTAACTACTGTTTATAAAACAATGTCCATATAGGCTAGAACACGTTACAATGCAAGATACCGGTAGCTTCCAGCTCTGTCAGGCCAACTTTTCTTGCTAGCTTACAGCTTAAGCTACTGTAACGTCAATACACTACCCTAGTACTTTGTGTGCAAACCATAACGCAAAATGTTGGATTTCAAAGCTGATCGCTACCAAAACATAATTCATTCACTTGGTCTCTAACTTCTCTCCAAAAGACTATCTATTCCCTCAGCGAACTGAAACGGTGTGTGTAGGGCTCTGATGGGCCGCCTCCACCCCTATTGCCTCATGAATGATGTCATTACTGGTTATAGAGACAGTGCACACTTCTTTAAAATAAGCTATTTCTATGCAAATGCTGTTGATCAGTGCAATAAATTAAGTCCCAAATAGAAGGGAAACAGATTGCTTGTCAACTGTTCCCCCATGAAATCAGCCAAAATTAGTTCAATACATGCACACTCCTATTGAATATGCATTCACCTGTATTGTGAATAGGCCTAGGCTACATCATGATTTACCCTGCTTATCAAGAGATGTATCATTCAAATAAATGATTACCGTTATGTGGTTATTGTTTTTACGAAAGTCAAATTAATTGTATGATTGTATAAATGATTAATTAATGCATACATACATTGCTGTCTCTGAAAATGTTTTACATACATCTTTTTGAATGTAATGTTGTTGAACTCAAAACATGCCCAACGATTGAACAGAGCAGTAGCAGAGTTTAAAAAACTAGTTAGGTCATACCTTATGACACGGTTATGTGAGTCTATCAAGGAGCCGTATTGAGAGCCGAGCAGGTTTCCTGAGTTCCCCACCACTGCACACTTCCTGCACTGAGCTTGTTTGGGTTGGACATCCACGACAGGGGGAGCGATGACCTGGAACATCTTCTGGATCACGTCATATATCGTCCGCTCATCGGTAGACCGCTGCAAAGCCTGATGGGAATGTTTAAAATTCACTTTAGGTGTGGGGTGACAATGATATCTCACAGGACTAAAGCCTGAGGTCACATTTGGCAAACAAAGAAAAACAGGGCAATATATACAGTTGAAGTCGGAAGTTCACATACACTTAGGTTGGAGTCATTAAAACTAGTTTTGCTCCACAAAATTCTTGTTAACAAACTATAGTTTGGGCCTCCCGGGTGGCGCAGTGGCCTAGGGCACATCCAACCCACCAGAGACTCTGGGTTCGCGCCAAGGCTCTGTCACAGCCGGCCGTGACGGGGAGGTCCGTGGGGCAACGCACAATTGGCCTTGCGTCGTCCGGGTTAGGGAGAGTTTGGCCGGTAGGGATATCCTTGTCTCATCGCGCAATAGCGACCCCTGTGGCGGGCCGGGCGCAGTGCGCGCTAACCAGGTCGCCAGGTGCACAGTGTTTCCTCTGACACATTGGTGCGGCTGGCTTCCGGGTTGGATGTGCGCTGTGTTAAGAAGCAGTGCGGCTTGGTTGGGTAGTGTTTCGGAGGACGCATGGCTTTCGACCTTCGTCTCTCCCGTACGGGAGTTGTAACGATGAGACAAGAAAGTAGCTACTAACAATTGGATATCACGAAATTGGGGAGAAAAGGGGGTAAAAAATAATAATAATAATACTAATTTTTTAAAAACTATAGTTTTGGCAAGTCGGTTAGGACATCTACTTTGTGCATGACACAAGTAATTTTTCTAATAATTGTTAAAATGGATTATTTCACTTAGAATTCACTGTATCACAAATCATATGGGTCAGAAGTTTACATACACTAAGTTGACTGTGCCTTTTAAACAGCTTGGAAAATTCCAGAAAATGATGTCATGGCTTTAGAAGCTTCTGATAGGCTAATTGACATAATGAATCAATTGGAAATGTAACTGTGGACGTATTTCAAGGCCTACCTTCAAACTCAGTGCCTTTTTGCTTGACATCATGGGAAAATCAAAAGAAATCAGCCAAGACCTCCAAAAATTGTAGACCTCCAAGTCTGGTTCATCCTTGGGAGCAATTTCCAAATGCCTGAAGGTACCGTGTTCATCTGTACAAACAATAGTACGCAAGTATAAACACCATGGGACCACGCAGGCGTCATACCGCTTAGGAAGGTCACGCTTTCGGTCTCCTAGAGATTAACGTACTATGGTGCTAAAAGTGCAAATAAATCCCAAAATAACAGCAAAGGACCTTGTGAAGATGCTGGAGGAAACAGGTACAACAGTATCTATATCCACAGTAAAACGAGTCCTATATCGACATAACCTGAAATGCTGATCAGCAAGGAAGAAGCCACTGCTCCAAAACCGCCATAAAAAAGCCAGACTACGGTTTGCAACTGCACATGGGGACAAAGATCGTACTTTTTGGAGAAATGTCATCTGGTCTGATGAAACAAAAATAGAACTGTTTGGCCATAATGACCGTCGTTATGTTTGGAGGAAAAAGGGGGAGGCTTGCAAGCCGAAGAACACAAGGTAAAACCGTGAAGCTAGGGGGTGGCAGCATCATGTTGTGGGATGCTTTGCTGCAGGAGGGACTGGTGAACTTCACAAAATAGATTGCATCATGAGGAGGAAAAATGATGTGGATATATTGAAGCAACATCTTAAGACATCAGTCAGGAAGTTAAACCTTGGTGGGTCTTCCAAATGGACAATGACCCCAAGCATACTTCCAAAGTTGTGGCAAAATGGCTTAAAGCCTCAATCCTATAGAAAATGTGTGGGCAGAACTGAAAAAGCGTGTGCGAGCAAGGAGGCTCATTACACCAGCTCTGTCAAGAGGAATGGGCCAAAATTCACCCAACTTATTGTGGGAAGGTTGTGGAAGGCTACCCGAAATGTTTGACCCAAGTTAAACAATTTAAAGGCAATGCTACCAAATACTAATTGAGTGTATGTAAACTTCTGACCCACTGTGGTGAAAGAAATTAAAGCTGAAATAAATAATTATCTCTACTACCATTCAGACATTAGACATTTCACATTCTTAAAATAAAGTGGTGAACCTAACTGACCTAAAACAGGGAATTTTTACTTGGATTAAATGTTAGGAATTGTGAAAAACTGAGTAAAATATATTTGGCTAAGGTGTATGTAAACTTCTGACTTCAACTGTACACTGGCATGGCATTCTTATCAGACCAACTATGGCAACACAGTGTGTGTATGTCCTGACCACTGCTTTTCAGTGCCACGGGAGCCATCACAATGCCAAGCTTATTTTAGTGTTGCTTTCGAAACCTTGAATGCCTCAAATTATCTTTAAATAAAACATATTGAAACATGCTCAGACTGGTGAACGGTTTATGGATGGCGAGTTCTCCTTTCTTTGCTCAGTCCCTTCAGGGAGTTTCTTTTGGAAAGTAATCACCCTGACGATTACAGTGCATGGAATCCACCGCAGTAGGTTTTAATGACATTTGGCCATGGAAGGATGGTAGTAACAGAGCACATTTAGTTTTCACTGTGTAGCACAGAGGCTGTCTTTTCCAGATGTACTGGACGTTTGCCACGGAAGAAAATGTTGACTTCAAACATTGATATTTGCAGCATGCTTGAGAGATAAGAGTAGGACTACTAAGTCCCTCATAGGAATAAAATGATAACAGATGAGTATGTGTGGGAATACACACATTTCTCATGCATGTCAGCAAATTTTTGCTGGCCACATGTCTTGATTTTATTCAAATGACTGATTATTGAATGGTGGTGAACAGGACATGCAGTGCAATAAAAAAAATATTTGCCTCCTTTCAGATTTTCTCTAGTCTTGCATATTTTTTTAAAACTGAATTTAAATCAGATCTTCAACCAAAACCTAATATTAAATAAAGGGAAACTGAGTGAACAAATAACCAAATGTTGATGCTTATTTCATTCATTTAATAAACAACACCCAATGCCCCTGTGCGAAAAGTAAGAGAGTACCACAGTATGTGTCATAATACCCATAAAACTTAGCGGTCAAACAATGAATAAATGAGCTACATTTCTTTAAATTGAAAATGCTGTGAACTGTATTGTGCAAGTTTTAAATTGACACAAAACCTGTTAGCAAAGGTGTCAGCGAAAGATGACGTGCAGGAGTTTGCAGGGATTTGTGGTCTTGCATGATGCCTACTTTGATGCTTATTAGAGCACATTGATAAAAGTCACCTTGTCCGAGACAGATAAACAGGGTAAACATACACAAAAAAAACAGTTTCTAAAATTCCCTATGGGAAAAATGAATGGTGGAAAAACGATTGGAACCATTTCCCTGTTTGACCGCTAGGTTTAATGGGTATTATGACACCTCCACTGTTGGTCTCTATAGCCCCCTTACTCTCAATAACTGGTTGTACCACCTTTAGCTGCAATGACTGTAACGAAACGCTTCCTGTAGTTGTTGATCAGTCTTTCACATCGCTGTGGAAGAAATTTTGCCCACTCAGCGACATTTGTGGGTTTTTGAGCATGAACAGCTCGTTTCAGGTCCTGCCAAAACATCTCAGTCGGGTTTAGGTTCATTCCAAAACGTAACATTTCTTTTCAGGCTTTCTGTAGACGCACTTGTGTGTTTTGGATCATTGTCTTGCTGCATGACGTAGCTGCACTTCACAGTGGCGACCCGTCATTCAGTGCTGTTTTGAGCAACACACTTTTAGGTAAAAAAAGAAATAATAATAATTAAGTTAATAACACTGACACGGTCGCCAGGTGTACAGTGTTTCCTCCGACACATTGGTGCAGCTGGCTTCCGGGTTAAGTGGGCACTGTGTCAAGAAGAAATGCGGCTTGGCTGAGTTGTGTTTCGGAGGACGCACGGCTCTCGACCCTCGCCACTCCTGAGTCCGTACTGGAGTTGCAGCGATGAGACAAGATTAACTACCAATTGGATACCATGAAAATTGGGGAGAAAAAAGGGGTAAAAAAATTGTGCCCATCCAAGAAGGCTCAAGGTCATTGGCCACAGAATTACATCAAATCACATTATATTTACATTAGCTTTGATTGGACTGATCATGTCAACATTTACTTTCAAAGTCTTAGCTAGCAGTCATCATCAGTTGTCATCAAGTTGACAATCTACTGGCAAATCCTTTTGAAATCCTTGTCATATGAAGAGAAATAATGAAGAGAAATTATAGATAAAACGTATCGGTGCTCATCGGCCATTGTACATAAAGATTACACAACAAGTTGGCAATTGCAAATTCAACAATGAGCCGTTTGGAAGGAATCCGTGGCTAACTGCAAGCATTACAAAGAAACCACTAACATTAGCCTGCTATTCAATGGAGTGGTTGTGTTCCCCCCCCACCCCAAGTTCCCACCATAAATTCAGAGAATGCCAGACTTTGATTTCAAAATTTGCGCACAAAGGACCCCTGCGCCACCTTCACAAGGTGAGTCCAAAAATGTATTGTATGTTGCTCCATAAATTATGTAATATGCAAGGGAGAAATCTATTCTGTAGCTAAGAAAGTAATACTAAGTATATATTGTGTAGTAAGCTGTTAGTAGCCCATGTGCCTCACCCTAATAATTTGGTCTATTTTCACCAACGCGCTATTGTAAACACATCATTCGTGACCTGGTTTGTGCTTGTTTGGCTACAGCTTTGACAGTGCTACTGGTAGTATTGGTGGTGCTTGGCTTGCAAGTGCAAATTCAGCACGCACAACATTCTATAATATAATTGTGTTATTTGATGTGTCAAATTAAAAGCGTATTTAACGTGTCAAATAGTGTTATATGACGTGTATCTTTTTTGACACGCAAAGACCCAAACGGCGTTCAATGTGCCTCACCCTAATAATTTGGTCTATTTTCACCTCTTAAATTTCACCTACTGTTCTAACTTGGTGGTGCACAAATCGCCTATAACCTGTTTAGAGAAATGTAATCATTGAATATTGTAAGAGCTTTCATTGTCTGTTTATATGTCCCATTTATTTATCCTACGGTTCTAACTTGTACAGGGAGTAAACTGTAAGAATGGCCCATGTTCTGAATTCTGTCGCTGTACATTTCAAAAGTGCTGAACAAATAGTTATTGACTATGTCCGTCGTCGCTTGCTCATTGTCTTAAATCGAAATGACGGATTTTTGATTGACGTCCCCTTATGCCATAGTTTGTACATCTCAATTGTCAGTAGAAACCACATTTGTTTAAGCAAGTCTGTCATTTCAGCTATGTTTTTTTAAAAGGCAGTAAATTAGGCTGAATTAACTGTTTCGATGCCAGACAAGGCTCAGATGAAAGCCAGGTGTAGCAGTGGTAAGGTGTTGAGACTGCTGTTGGGACAGTTTTATGTAGGCCCTACAGTTTGTGGGCACCATTTGTCACCGTTATTGTGCAATTAATGTATTGTTTAGTGTTGTGTAGTGGCTTTGCTGGCATGCATCCCACATTTTTTGTTTGTTTGCCCCACCAAGATTTACATGCTAAAATCGCCACTGGCACTTCAGCTCATGGATGGATTGCCTGACATTCTCCTGTAAATTATTTGATACAGAGCAGAATTCATGGTTCCTTCAACGATGGCATGTTGTCCAGGTCCTGAGGCAGCAAAGCATTCCCAAACCATCACACTACCACCACCAATTTCATCCACAGCGATGTGCGGGACTGATCAACAACTACAGGAAGCGTTTGGTTGCAGTCATTGCGGCTAAAGGTGGTACAACCAGTTGAGTGTAAAGGGGTCAATCATTTTTTCACACCGGATCTTGGGTGATACATAACACTGTGTATTAAATAAATGTAATTAGTATTGTGTTATTTGTTCAATTCGTGTTCCCATGATCTAATATCTAGAGGGTAGCAGCAGTGTCAGGGGGGGGCATAGCAAATAGTCTGGGTAGCCATTTGATTAGGTGTTCAGGGGTTTCATGGCTTGGGGGTAGAAGCTGTTTACAAGCCTCTTGGACCTAGACTTGGCGCTCCGGGACTGCTTGTCATGCAGTAGCAGAGAGAACAGTCTATGACTAGGGTGGCTGGAGTCATTGACAATTTTTAGGGCCTTCCTCTGACACCGCCTGATATAGATGTCCTGGATGGCAGGAAGCTTGGCCCCAGTGATGTACTGGGCCGTACTACCCTCTGTAGTGCCTTGCGGTCGGAGGCCGAGCAGTTGCCATACCAGGCAGTGATGCAATCAGTCAGGCTGCTCTCGATGGTGCAGCTGTAGAACCTTTTGAGGATCTGAGGACCCATGCCAAATCTTTTCAGTCTCCTGAGGGGGAATAGGTTTTGTCATGCACTCTTCACGACTGTCTTGGTGTGCTGGGACCACGTTAGTTTGTTGGTGATGTGGACACCAAGGAACTTGAAGCCCCATCAATGAGAATGGGGGTGTGCTCAGTCCTCCTTTTCCTGTAGTCCACAATCCTCTCCTTTGTCTTGATCACGTTGAGGGAGAGGTTGTTGTCCTGGCACCACATGGCCCGGTCTCTGACCTCCTCCCTATAGGCTCTCATCGTTGTCGGTGATCATCGGCAAACTTAATGATGGTGTTGGAGTCGTGCCTGGCCGTGCAGTCATGAGTGAACAGGGAGTACAGGAGGGGACTGAGCACGCATCCCTGAGGGGCCCCTGTGTTGAGGATCAGCGTGGCGAATGTGTTGTGACCTACCCATACCACCTGGGGGCTGAGCTGTAGTTAATGAATAGCATTCTCACACAGGTGTTCCTTTTGTCCAGGTGGGAAAGGGCAGTGTGGAGTGCAATAAAGATTGCATCATCTGTGGATCTGTTGGGGCGGTATGCAAATTGGACTGGGTCTTGGGTCTCTGGGATAATGGTGTTGATGTGAGCCATGTCCAGCCTTTCAAAGGACTTCATGGCTACAGACGTGAGTGCTACGGGTCGGTAGTGGTTTAGGAAGGTTACCTTAGTGTTCATGGGCACAGGCACTATGGTGGTCTGCTTAAAACATGTTGGTATTACAGACTCGGAGAGGGAGAGGTTGAAAATGTCAGTGAAGACACTTGCCAGTTGGTCAGCGCATGTCCTGGTAATTCGTCTGGCCCTGCGGCCTTGTGAATGTTGAGCTGTTTACAGGTCTTACTCACATCGGCTGCGGAGAGCGTGATCATACAGTCTTCTAGAACAGCTGATGCTCTCATGCATGTTTCAGTGTAAATTGCCTCGAAGTGAGCATAGAAGTATTTCAGCTCGTCTAGTAGGCTCGTGTGACTGCGCCGCTCTCGGCTGTGCTTCCCACTCTTTGAAAGCGGCAGCTATTGCCTTTAGCTCGGTGTGGATGTTGCCTATAATCCATAGCTTCTGGTTGGGGTATGTACTGTGTCACTGTGGGGACGACGTCATCGATGCACTTATTGATGAAGCCAATGACAGATGTGGTGTACCCCTCGAGGAATCCTGGGAACATATTCCAATCTGTGCTAGCAAAACAGTCCTGTAGCTTAGCATCTGCTTTAACTGACCACTTTTTATTGATCTAGTCATGGGTGCTTCCTGTTTTAATTTTTGCTTGTACGCAGGAATCAGGAGGATAGAATTCTGGTCAGATTTGACAAATGGAGGACGAGGGAGAGCTTTGTATGCGTCTCTGTGTGTGGAGTAAAGGTGTTTTCCCCCCTCTAGTTACACACAGAAATTTGGTCAAATGGATTTAAGTTTCCCTGCATTAAAGTTCCCGGCTACTAGGAGTACCGCCTCTGGGTGAGCGTTTTCTATTTTGCTTATTGGCGGAATACATCTCATTATATGCTGTTTTAGTGCCATCCTCTGACTGTGGTGGTATGTAAACAGATACAAAGAATACAGATTAAAACTCTCTAGGTAGGTAGTGTGGTCTACATCTTATCTTGAGATACTCTACCTCAGGCGAGCAATAGCTCGAAACTTCCTTAGATATCGTGCACTAGCTGTTATTTACAAAAATACATAGTCCACAACCCCTTGTCTTACCATCACTCATCCTGCCTGTGCAGTGTATAACCAGCCAGCTGTATGTTGATATTGTCGTCATTCAGCCACGTCTCCGTGAAGCATAAGATATTACAGTATTGAATGTCCCGTTGGTAGTTTAATCTTCCACGTAGGTCATCTATTTTATTGTCCAAGATTGCACGTTTACTAGCAGAATGGAATGAAGTGGGGGTTTATTCGATCGCTTACGAATTCGCAGAAGGAAGCCCGCCCTCTGGACCCTTTTTCTCCACCTCGTCTTCTCGCAAATCATGGGGATGTGGGCCTTTTCCGGAGAAAGCAGTATATCGTTCGCGTCGGCCTCGTCAGACTCGTTAAAGGAAAAAAAGGATTCTGCCAGTCCGTGGAGAGTAATTGCAGTCCTGATGTCCAGAAATTATTTCCGGGCATAAGAGACAGTAATGGCAACATTATGTACAAAATAGGTTTTTTTTTTTAAATTTACAAACAACGCAAATAAACTAACAAAAAAACACACTCGGTTGGATACCATCTTACCATTTTGTCATCACCAGACTGACTTTAGTTGCAGTATAACATTAGCTAGCTAGCTAAGATTGAGGGGAGACCTCCAGATTTTAGCTAGTTAACATTAGCATATCTTGCTATTTTTGATGAACTTTGCTACAGTGCCTTGCGAAAGTATTCGGCCTCCTTGAACTTTGCGACCTTTTGCCACATTTCAGGCTTCAAACATAAAGATATAAAACTGTATTTTTTTGTGAAGAATCAACAACAAGTGGGACACAATCATGAAGTGGAACGACATTTATTGGATATTTCAAACTTTTTTAACAAATCAAAAACTGAAAAATTGGGCGTGCAAAATTATTCAGACCCCTTAAGTTAATACTTTGTAGCGCCACCTTTTCCTGCGATTACAGCTGTAAGTCGCTTGGGGTATGTCTCTATCAGTTTTGCACATCGAGAGACTGACATTTTTTCCCATTCCTCCTTGCAAAACAGCTCGAGCTCAGTGAGGTTGGATGGAGAGCATTTGTGAACCGCAGTTTTCAGTTCTTTCCACAGATTCTCGATTGGATTCAGGTCTGGACTTTGACTTGGCCATTCTAACACCTGGATATGTTTATTTTTGAACCATTCCATTGTAGATTTTGCTTTATGTTTTGGATCATTGTCTTGATGGAAGACAAATCTCCGTCCCAGTCTCAGGTCTTTTGCAGACTCCATCAGGTTTTCTTCCAGAATGGTCCTGTATTTGGCTCCATCCATCTTCCCATCAATTTTAACCATCTTCCCTGTCCCTGCTGAAGAAAAGCAGGCCCAAACCATGATGCTGCCACCACCATGTTTGACAGTGGGGATGGTGTGTTCAGAGTGATGAGCTGTGTTGCTTTTACGCCAAACATAACGTTTTGCATTGTTGCCAAAAAGTTCAATTTTGGTTTCATCTGACCAGAGCACCTTCTTCCAAATGTTTGGTGTGTCTCCCAGGTGGCTTGTGGCAAACTTTAAACGACACTTTTTATGGATATCTTTAAGAAATGGCTTTCTTCTTGCCACTCTTCCATAAAGGCCAGATTTGTGCAATATATGACTGATTGTTGTCCTATGGACAGAGTCTCCCACCTCAGCTGTAGATCTCTGCAGTTCATCCAGAGTGATCATGGGCCTCTTGGCTGCATCTCTGATCAGTCTTCTCCTTGTATGAGCTGAAAGTTTAGAGGGACGGCCAGGTCTTGGTAGATTTGCAGTGGTCTGATACTCCTTCCATTTCAATATTATCGCTTGCACAGTGCTCCTTGGGATGTTTAAAGCTTGGGAAATATTTTTTGTATCCAAATCCGGCTTTAAACTTCTTCACAACAGTATCTCGGACCTGCCTGGTGTGTTCCTTGTTCTTCATGATGCTCTCTGCGCTTTTAACGGACCTCTGAGACTATCACAGTGCAGGTGCATTTATACGGAGACTTGATTACACACAGGTGGATTGTATTTATCATCATTAGTCATTTAGGTCAACATTGGATCATTCAGAGATCCTCACTGAACTTCTGGAGAGAGTTTGCTGCACTGAAAGTAAAGGGGCTGAATAATTTTGCACGCCCAATTTTTCAGTTTTTGATTTGTTAAAAAAGTTAGAAATATCCAACAAATGTCGTTCCACTTCATGATTATGTCCCACTTGTTGTTGATTCTTCACAAAAAAAATACAGTTTTATATCTTTATGTTTGAAGCCTGAAATGTGGCAAAAGGTCGCAAAGTTCAAGGGGGCCGAATACTTTCGCAAGGCTAATGACAACATTGCCATCTGTCAACATGATGATGCTGGTAAAGTTGTTTCCTACAAAATATGTGCCTACTTTAGCAATGTCATAGTACTCCCAAGCCCCTATAATGTAATTTAGACTAAACAGTCATTAGCCCTGTATAAAGTCATTATCCCCCGTTCCACATTAGAGCATCAATATGGCTGCGGCGTCTTTAGAACATTGATAACAAAGACAACGACACCACTGAGTGACCCATAAATAGTGATACAAATGTATTACATTGTACTGATGTACTAATATTAATGTACAGGACAGATATTGTTTGGGAAAGTGACAGATTCATTCATATTTTTGCTTCATTTGTCATATAATTTTTTGCTGTATAATCCTACACCTTGAACAATAAGTTGACTGTTTTTGGCCACATACAGTATATAACCACACTATTTGGCCCCTCTCATCAATAATAAACGTCTTACCAGCCACCACTTCAGGGCCAGGGGGTCCATGTTGTTGTCTCCGTCTGTGAGAAAGGGCTGCTGCTGGGGGTCATAGTGCTGAGCGAACCACTCCGAGACCTCCATGTCTGCTATGCAGGACGGACACCCACATATCCTGTCCGGGCTGGGCACCGTGGCACTCGGTGGAGCCCATGTTCGGTTAACAGCGTGCCCATGCACAGTCCTGGAGGTGGCATGGGTCTCCATCAAAGTCAAAGACAGGATGTTGTTCTTCTGAATGGTGTGGGTGGCAATCATGACAAAGAGGATCCCACCAAACAGAGCAAACAGGCACAACTTCCTCTTGGAGAGCATGACTGGACTGTTTGAGCCAGTGCCCTGGGTAAAAGGCAACCTAGACAACCTACAATTAAAGCAGGAAGCAGTGTTGATTTCTTGGCACCACTGCTCTGTGAATATACTTTGTCAGTGGAGTCGAGGGTAAGAACCAGACACATTCAGCAAATACATCAGGAATCTCCCTGTTTTTCCAGCCAGAGGGAAGGTACACTTCTTAAAATTACTGGCAAGTTATACATGTAACAAACATGCAGAATAATTAGTTGATACCAGAGTTTATAAAGGAAAGAGGGGGTTTGCTGGATTGTGACCTTGGCCTAATGTGTCCTATTTGGCCATGCTGGTCTGCCACAGGAAGAGGAGAGTGAGTTTGAGTAAAAGACTTGACCAAATACTTATGTCTGCCGCTTAAGAAGAGACACTGCCTTGCCCTGCTCAAGGCGATCGGCGAGGAAATTAAAAAGAGGAAGGTTAAAAATAGAGCCTTCGGTTTCCAAACACCTTGTCCAGACCAAAGGCGGCCTCTCATTGGTTAAACCTCATGTTTCTCTCCAGAGCTCTGGTCTGCATGCGCTGCACAGCTTCCTGCTCCTAGAAGACAAACACATACAGATATCAGCATCTGAAAAAAATTAAAAAAAGATGCTTAGGAAAGAAATAAGACGGGGAGAGAAATCAATTACTCCAACAAAAACATACTGAACAGTCACCGCACCCATTGATTAAACTCCCCATCCATGCAGGGCTCAATACATAATCTTGAAAACGTCAATCAAACTCATACTGTGTGGATGGCCATACTGTGTGAGCCTTCTGTTGTTAGAACCTTTCTCCTGTTGTGGCACAGAAAGATGAAGCCTCTTTCTTCACATTGAATTCTCAGAGCACAACACGATCATCTATGGAGAGAAAAGCCAGAACAACTTGCCTCTCCGCAGGCAGTAGAAACACAATGACTAAGCCGGAGTGTCCGCTCTGCACACACGTTCATGAATAAAGTCACACGCTGGCTTTGCATTAATGCATCTCCTACAGATACACTGCCTGCATAAACTGTAGCTACAGCTGTCAGGAAACACAAATAGAAACCTTATTGCCTTTGTTAAGAGACCATTAACCATTAAGCAAGGCTTTCAAATTGATGCATGTCAAACATACCAACTCCCGTGGCCCCCTTCCAGTGGCTTTGAATCAATACTGAGCCCCCCATTTGGGGCCAGACTCAGTGGTACCAGGGATGCAGAATCACTTGCATTGCAATTACCCAGCCTGCTGACTTCCCTTACATACCTCTGCTGCTGCCTCTGGAGTCAGACCAAGTTCTGAGCCTGCTCTGGAAGTTGACTTTGCCAGGGCAGCCTGTGCCAGAAGCGTCAGCAGCCTTCTCCAATACTCATAGACGTCTAGGTTGTTTCACAAGTTTGAACATCACATTATGGCAGTTTAGCACAGTACAGGACAGTAGTATTATTCAGTAGAGAAGAGTACAGTACGAAACAGTAGAGTTAAATTCAGTGGAATACAGTACATTAGAGTAAAGTAGGGTACAATACAGTACACTAATGTACATTTTCTTATTCTACTGTGTACTCTAATGTACTTTACTCTGCTGTGCTCGACTGTAATGTGCAAATCTAAACCAAATATAGACGTCCATGTTTGGGCCAAATATAGGCCGATCTGGACCGGATGTCTGTGGACATTGCAAATCAATGCCGGTGTGGACTGTACCAAAAAAAATGGCTGGTCCGGACCAAAAAAAGTTGCCGCCGTCGGTAAATGCTTAGTGGGTTAGGAATATCTCATTTCAAAACAGGCCATCATAAATGATAATTCTTCACGTTTTACCAGTGAAATGTCCATGTCAATCCTTTGATCTCAATCAGTTGCATGGGAATATGCATTTAGATCTTAAATGACTATTTCGTGAGTGAATAAATGCAGATTGTGTTACACTATAAGCCTTTCTTTGTAAGCCTACTTTGTTTCAATCATCGCATATATCCTGCCTATTGGTGAGCACTGTTCAGTTTTGGCCGCATGAGAAAAACATTGACAGCTTCAGATAAGAAATGACTGAGGATTCTTTGGTGTAACATATTAGGGGCCTATGGTAGAGTATATGCTATTATATCAGGTTTTGTTAGGTAAAATACAAATTCATCATTGTGATCTTGCGAGACATTGATTCAGCTTTAATCTAACTTTACTAAACAAGCACCATTGTGAGAAGTGATAATCTTCCACTTTTAATAATAATAATAATAATGTGATGAGTAGGACTATTAGGTGCAGGCAACAGATCTTGACGATGAGGGTTATTTTAAGCGATTTGAGCGCCCTTCGAATCGTGGTGCTGAAAGGACTGCACCATAACCAAGTGATCACATACAGTGGTTCCGCCTTTAAAAGTTGCGAGCTTATGCCGCGGGACTTAGAGGTACCCAGCGTCATGGCTTCATTGCGCCAGACCACAGCAGGGGGGAGTTAGAGCACTCATTATGCATTTGGGTCCCAAGGTTTTTATATAACCAATCATATTGAGTGGTTCCAATGACGAATTTGACGTTATGCCACCCGTCGCTGGTGACTTTCTTCAGCAAAGATGAAGCAAATGTAAGTAATTATAACGTCATAACGAGTCAAGCAAAACATGTACAATTAAGAGGAATATGTTAGTGAGTGTAGAGAAACTATTGTGCATATTTTTTGGTCAAAAAGTTAACTTGTGAAAATTGCAATTTAGCAAGTATTTTTTTCAGTCATATCCAATACCAGGTGTATCAAACTCCATTCTTTGAATGATGCTGTGTCTGCATGTATGTATTACAATTATACACTTCAACAGTGTTTACCGCTCCTGGGACATCAATGATTACACATTGTAACTACGCAATAGACTAGAAACATGATTTAAGTAAAGGCTGATTTGTATGAATGTACTATGGTGCGAAAAGAGAAAATCAATATATATATATATTTTGTCATGGCTCCCGAGTGGATCTGCGGTCTAAGTCACTGCATCTCAATGCAAGAGGCATTACTACAGTCCCTGGTTCGAATACAGGCTGTATCACATCTGACCCTGATTGGGAGTGCCATAGGGCGGTGCACAATCGGCCCAGCGTCATCTGGGTTGGCTGAGATAGGCCGTGATTGTAAATAAGAAATTGTTCTTACCTGACTTGCCTAGTTAAATAAAGGTTCAATTTAAAAACAACTGATGGAAATGCAGCGCAATCATTAGGAGGCGAACAGTGGCTGGTGCTGAAAATGTAACTTGTTATGCAAGTGTTGCACACCAACAGATGGAGAAAACCTACACCAGTCGAGCAATTCGTTTCAACAATAATCTTCATTTTAATTTGACTTGACATACAACAAGAGGGCTGAATTGGAGTCTATTTCTTCGGAGCCTAGACCAATAGAAAATAACTTAACTGGCTGAGGTAGCCTAATAGAAGTATGATTTTTTTTATTAGTCCTACTTACAGTTGCAACTTGTCAAACATTTTGCATCCTACATAAAACAATAATTTAAAGAAAAAAAGTCTGCACGTTCGAACTAAAACAATGTAACTAATAATGAAAAGTGCACATTGGTAAATCCCAAACTAAAGTAAAAGTAATTGGAAAGGTAGATACAAATTATTTGTGACATTGTGGTTACAAGAAAGAATGTAAACAAGATGCTGTGTTTTTATTTAAAGTAGCGATGGACAACTGGAGGAATTTTGAAAACAGGATTACAAACACTTGTTTTTCACATGTGTAGCCCATCATGCAAATGTTTCCTATTAGCAGGACAATAGACTTTTCATAGCCCGGCTACAGTAGTGAAAATCCCTCAACTTGCAATGTATTCGATGTGCAAGAACTCTAAAGTGTTACATTTCTAACTCAAATCAGCAGTACAGTATTTCTTAATCAACATCTTTATACTTTTGTTAATAAAAAAGACATTCAAATGCGGATGTTTATTTAAACTACATTTTAGTTGCACTTCCACATGTAAAACCTTGCTGAGATAAGCAGCATTTGTGGAGAGTCAGGCAGCATTGGCGGAGAGCCAGGTGGAGAATGACACATTGAAAAGGGCGAGGAATGAGATGCTCACAATCCATGCCAGGCCCACCTGTGAGCTCTGGAACTTCACCTTCGACAGGCAGAGTCAACAGGTCGTCGGTTCACCCTGACATTTCCATTCCTCTTCTGACAACAGACCAACTGCTCACCAGGCACAGCAAGGGCCACCCGGACCATTATGCTGTTCTGCCATTCCAAGGATGTGTAACCAAAGAGATACCACGAATGGGCACAGAATACAAACTGGGATGGATCCTGAGGCAAATGTGGCTTACCAGTGAACCTCCATATGTTCATCATTAATATTGTGTCTCAGAAGTTTCTGTCCATGACTGATGCAACCCGAAAAAGCATTAAAGACAGAGTTAATGAGTGCTTGAGGTCACTGAGAAAGTCTGGACATGGCCTGCTCTCCCTTATGTAAGGAATTAGGCACTTTCCCATGTGTACTGCAGTATGTGCTGTAAGCTATGTTTACTTGTCAGACTGCACAGTAGCCTAAAACTAATGCAGGTGGCTTATATCTTCAAAATCCTTAAAATGCTTTATTATTCAAATGTAAAAGCATATACTGTACAGTATTTCTTCAGCATCTATGTTTTCATTAATAAAGTAAAAATACTAATTCAAAATGCTGATGTTTATTTAGTTATGGATTCATAACAAATAACTATGGGAATAAATATCACTGAATGACAGAAATATTGGAAACAAATGGTTGCTTACTGGAAAATACTCTTTCAAACACATGGTCACATTGTACAGTGCCATTATGGCTATTAGCAGAGCTATATTTTGGCCTTTATAAATATTATTTTGGCCTTTATTCAGATTACAATCACTCACTGTTTTTTAAAACAAAATAACCTCCAAAATATCGTTATATATAGCCTTCCAGCTGATTACGTCCATTTCAGCACCGTTTCGCGCTGCTCTGAGACAAGCAGAGAGAAATGAAAAATGTTCAATTATTATTATTCCTTGATATTATTAACTTGTGTGGGATAGGGGGCAGCATTTTCACTTTTGGATGAATAGCGTTCCCAGAGTGAACTGCCTTCTACTCAGTCCCAGATGCTAATATATGCATATTATTATTAGTATTAGAGGTCGACCGATTCATCGGAATGGCCGATTAATTAGGGCCGATTTCAAGTCTTCATAACAATGTATTTTTTTATACCTTTATTTAACTGGGCAAGTCAGTTAAGAACACATTCTTATTTTCAATGACGGCCTAGGAACTGCACAGTTAACTGCCTTGTTCAGGGGCAGAACGAAAGATTTTCACCTTGTCAGCTCAGGGGATCCAATCTTGCAACCTTACAGTTGACTAGTCCAACGCTATAACCACCTGCCTCTCGTTGAATGCAGTAGAAGCCAAGGTAAGTTGCTAGCCAGCATTAAACTTATCTTATAAAAAACAATCAATCAATCATAATCACTAGTTATAACTACACATGGTTGATGATATTTACTAGTTAATTTAGCGTGTCCTGCGTTGCATATAATCGATGCAACGCTGGGGGATGATTTAACAAAAGCTAATTTGCGAAAAAAGCACAATTGTTGGACGACTGTACCTAACCATAAACACCTATGCCTTTCTTAAAATCAATACACAGAAGTATATATTTTTAAACCTGCATATTTAGCTAAAAGAAATCCAGGTTAGCAGGCAATATTAACCAGTTGAAATTGTGTCACTTCTCTTGCGTTCATTGCACGCAGAGTCAGGGTATATGGAACAGTTTGGGCAGCTTGGGTTAGAGCGCTGGACTAGTGACTGGAAGGTTGCAAGTTCAAATCCCCGTTCTGCCCCCGTTCTGCCCCTGAACAGGCAGTTACTGTTCCTAGGCCGTCATTGAAAATAAGAATTTGTTCTTAATTGACTTGCCTAGTTAAATAAAGGTAAAAAATGGTGAACTAATTTGCCAGAACATTATATAATTATGACATAACATTGAAGGTTGCGCAATGTAACAAGAATATTTAGACTTAGGGATGCCACCGTTTTGTTTTCGAAATTATAGTTTCCGGATTCGACCATATTAATGACCTACGGCTCGTATTTTTGTGTGTTATGTTATAATTAGGTCTATGATTTGATAGAGCAGTCTGACTGAGTGATGGTAGGCAGCAGCAGGCTCATTTTGCCAGCAGCTCTTCTTAAGCACAGCGCTGTTTATGACTTCAAGCCTATCAGCCTAATGGCTGGTGTAACCGATGTGAAATGGCTAGCTAGTTAGCGGGGTACGTACTAATAGCGTTTCAAACGTCACTCGCTCTGAGACTTGGAGTAGTTATTCCCCTTGCTCTGCAAGGGCCGCGGCTTTTGTGGAGCGATGGGTAACGCTGCTTCAAGTGTGGCTGTTGTCGATGTGTTCCTGGTTCAAGCCCAGGTAGGGGCGAGGAGAGGAACGGAAGCTATACAGTTACACTGGCAATACTATAGTGCCTAAAATAACATCCAATAGTCAAAGGTATATGAAATACAAATGGTAGAGAGAAATAGTCCTATAAATACTATATTAACTACAACCTAAAACCTCTTACCATGGAATATTGAAGTCTCATGTTAAAAGGAACCACCAACTTTCATATGTTCTCATGTTCTGCAAAATTATTCAGCCCCTTTACTTTCAGTGCAGCAAACTCTCTCCAGAAGTTCAGTGAGGATCTCTGAATTATCCAATGTTGACCTAAATGACTAATGATGATAAATACAATCCACCTGTGTGTAATCAAGTCTCCGTATAAATGCACCTGCACTGTGATAGTCTCAGAGGTCCGTTAAAAGCGCAGAGAGCATCATGAAGAACAAGGAACACACCAGGCAGGTCCGAGATACTGTTGTGGAGAAGTTTAAAGCCGGATTTGGATACAAAAAGATTTCCCAAGCTTTAAACATCCCAAGGAGCACTGTGCAAGCGATAATGTTGAAATGGAAGGAGTATCAGACCACTGCAAATCTACCAAGACCTGGCCGTCCCTCTAAACTTTCAGCTCATACAAGGAGAAGACTGATCAGAGATGCAGCCAAGAGGCCCATGATCACTCTGGATGAACTGCAGAGATCTACAGCTGAGGTGGGAGACTCTGTCCATAGGACAACAATCAGTCGTATATTGCACAAATCTGGCCTTTATGGAAGAGTGGCAAGAAGAAAGCCATTTCTTAAAGATATCCATAAAAAGTGTCGTTTAAAGTTTGCCACAAGCCACCTGGGAGACACACCAAACATGTGGAAGAAGGTACTCTGGTCAGATGAAACCAAAATTGAACTTTTTGGCAACAATGCAAAACGTTATGTTTGGCGTAAAAGCAACACAGCTGAACACACTATCCCCAATGTCAAACATGGTGGTGGCAGCATCATGGTTTGGGCCTGCTTTTCTTCAGCAGGGACAGGGAAGATGGTTAAAATTGATGGGAAGATGGATGGAGCCAAATACAGGACCATTCTGGAAGAAAACCTGATGCTGATGGAGTCTGCAAAAGACCTGAGACTGGGACGGAGATTTGTCTTCCAACAAGACAATGATCCAAAACATAAAGCAAAATGTACAATGGAATGGTTCATAAATAAACATATCCAGGTGTTAGAACGGCCAAGTCAAAGTCCAGACCTGAATCCAATCGAGAATCTATGGAAATAACTGAAAACTGCTGTTCACAAATGCTCTCCATCCAACCTCACTGAGCTCGAGCTGTTTTGCGAGGAGGAATGGGAAAAAATGTCAGTCTCTCGATGTGCAAAACTGATAGAGACATACCCCAAGCGACTTACAGCTGTAATCGCAGCAAAAGGTGGCGCTACAAAGTATTAACTTAAGGGGGCTGAATAATTTTGCACGCCCAATTTTTCAGTTTTTGATTTGTTAAAAAAGTTAGAAATATCCAATAAATGTCGTTCCACTTCATGATTGTGTCCCACTTGTTGTTGATTCTTCACAAAAAAATACAGTTTTATATCTTTATGTTTGAAACCTGAAATGTGGCAAAAGGTCGCAAAGTTCAAGGGGGCCGAATACTTTCGCAAGGCACTGTACATGGCACATATTGCACTTTTACTTCTCCAACATTTTGTTTTTGCATTATTTAAACCAAATTGAACATCTTTCATTATTTATTTGAGGCTAAATTGATTTTTATTGATGTATTATATTAAGTTAAAATAAGTGTTCATTCAGTATTGTTGTAATTGTCATTATTACAAATAAATAAATAAAATCGTCCGATTAATCGGTATCGGCTTTTTTTGGTTCTCCAATAATCAGTATCGGCGTTGAAAAATCATAATCGGTCGACCTCTAATTAGTATTGGATAGAAAACACTCTGAAGTTTCTAAAACCGTTTGAATGATGTCTGTGAATATAACAGAACTCATATGGCAGGCAAAAACCTGAGAAAAAATCCAAACAGGAAGTGAGAAATCTGAGGTTTGTAGTTTTTGAACTTACCCCTATCAAATACACAGTGGGATATGGGTTATTTTGAACGTTGTTTCAGGTAGCTCATGTGAAGGGGGGCCGGATGGGAGCTGTTTGACTAAGGGGTCTGCCTACAGCCTCGTTCCCAGTCACGCGCTTTTCACTTGAGAGGTAGCTCTCCGCTAGTTCCAAAACATGCAGTGATATTGCAGAGAGCCACATGAATTCACAGAAATACCCATAAAAAATGTTGATGAAAATACAACTATTATACATGGAACTTTCCCATGTTTACTACAGTATGTATTGTAGTCTATGTTTACTTGTCAGACTGCACAGTAGCCTAATAAACAAATGCAGGTGGCTTATATCTTATATCTCCTTATATCTTAAAATCATATACTGTACAGTACTGTATTTCTTCATCAGCATCTTTATGCTTTCTTAATAAAATAATGATACAAATACTCTTTCAAAATGCAGATGTTGATTTAGTTACGGATCCATAACAAATTACTATGGGAATAAATATCACTGATTTACAGAAATATTGGAGCAAAGTTGTCTAATGGAGGCAAACAATTTAGAATCCTCCAGTCCTCTTATGCTGTAGCCCACTTCCGACCGTCACATTGTACAGCGCCATATTTTCCATTCCATCTTAACGGAAACCCTGAGGGTTTCGTATATCGTTTTTCTAAAATTAGAAACACCATAATATTAATCTAATTAATTTAGCCACATTTCTTAAGAATTAATCCCATATACTATGTTACTACAAAAAAGGTTTTAAATTCTCTGGTAATGCCAATATGGAAGACTATCAAATGCTTCTCAAAGATGCCCTCTGGTGGTCAAACTAGCACTAACTTGCATTAACAGAAAAAATGGCTGACAAATAACGTGCAACAGAAGTACGACGCAACTTTTAAAGGAGGAACCACTATAGTTCTGGGTTCCACTGCACAAGAGGGGGTCCATACACCTTTATGAACATCAAGGCAGACACTGTGAATTTGTATCCTAGATCGCATTGGTGTGATAAGGTTCATGAGATGGATGTTTGTCTGCATACGCAATAGGTGTTATGTTTCTGTAAGCTAAGTACTCGGACAATTGGGCGAGTTCAAGTGTGTCGTACATGAGTCCCAAGTCCACAACAAACTGTTTTGAGGACAGACGTTTTAGCAGCCCCTGGGAATTCCGTCTGTGGCAGTTCTTGCTACGTCGGATTTGGACCGCTCAAAGTCAACGGGCCTCTGCACATGCCTACTGTTATTCATCATTCATGGCACCAACAGAGAGAGAAGACAAGTAAAAGGTGGTTTCTTCCCTACCTATAGGCTACTATAGCCTACATATTTACTTTGTTTCTCATTCTACTGTTTTTATGACATTTTTGTGGTAATTAAATCAAATTTAAGATGTATAAGAATACATTTTCCAGAAATATTTTACCAGCTCTGTGTATTCTCTAATTGAACAAATTGAGGGAGCGCTCCTCCCCCGCGCTACTGATGCACTACATCCCTGCTCCCCATCTAGCCTCTGGCTGCCAGGCTAAAGTGGGGTTGCAGGGATAATTCGCAGAGATCAGCTGATCCTCAGCTGATGCAGTGGAAGAGTTCTGTTAGATGAGATCATATCGGTTTATGTCTGTCCTCTCTGGTCCTGCTGGAGACCAAACTCCTGGAGATCTTATCCTCAGAAGAGCGCAGCAAAAGTAACCCAGTCAGCAAGCCAGCAGACCCACACACTTCACAGGAGATTGGTGGCACCTTAATTGGGGAGAATGGGCTAGTGGTAATGACTGGAGTGGTATTGTAACAAATACATCAAACAAATGGTTTTCAGGTGTTTGATGCCATTCCATTTGCTCCATTCCGGACATTATTATGAGCCTTTCTCCCTTCAGCAGCCTCCTGTACCTCACATTCATTATGCAATCAAATTAAGGCAGGAAACCCTGAATTACAGGGCCAGGGCAAGAGAAAACACCCACATGGGGATACACAGGGCATCACAGCAGTCTGCTATCTATGTGCCCAGGAATATACACTTATGCTTAAAAGCAGTAGCTACTACAAGATTATAGGATATAAAAAAATACTGTATACAATTCTGATTATCCCTAATCTGCAAAAGTGTGCTTATTTTGCAGACTATGTTGGAGTGGCAGCTATCATACAAATTTGTGTTTTGTAATTTGATCTGTTCCACAGAAAAGCAGATATGGGGAACGTTTTCTCTCAGTCTAACAATGCTGGTGATAACTAAGCACTAAGTTCCCAGTGTAGGGTAACATGTGTCTGGTGTGTAGTTATCAACAGTACAGATCTGCAAAACTTAATCTAGGCTTCTTTTGCAGTTGTTACCAGGGCAGGATTAAGATATCATAGGCCCTTCCCGGCACACCATTTTCTGTAAACAAATCTGTACACCAAGATGCAACTCGATGGATGGTCAAGTTACTGTTGAAGAAGAAAAAGGGCCTTTATAATAAAGCCATAATAACATTTGCCATGTGGCAAAGGCAACAGTTGGGCAGAGCCGATTTTATGATTTCCACACATGGGGAACATTTGTTAGCATGGTCCGATATTTTTTTTTGCCTTTAAAAAAACATTTCATGCAATTCTACATGAACGAAGACATTAGCCGAATCTTTTTTAATACCACAAATGACCAACATTTTGACACTGACGAACTGAGGTCAAGCTGGTCTTGAATTCAAACAAACACTCTTAGCTATTGCCCATGCCAATGAAACACATTCTTGTGGGAAGCTGCTATAGATCACCAAGTGCTAAGAGTATCTGGAAAATGTGTGAAATGCTTGATAATGTATGTGATATCAACAGAGAGGTATCCATTCTGGGTGATTCAAATATTGACTGGCTTTCATCAAGCTGCCCACTCAAGAAAAAGCTTTGAACTGTAACCCGTGCCTGCAACCTGATTCAGGTTGATCAGTCAACCTATCAGGGTAACCTGATCAGTCAAACTACCAGGGTAATTGCAAACTGCACAGGAATGAAATCATCAACCTATATTGATCACATTTTCAGTAATGCTGCAGCAATTTGCTTTAAATCAGTATCCAAATCCATCAGATGTAGTGATCACAATTTGGTAGCTATATCTAGGAAAACCAAAGTTCCAAAGGATAGGTCATACAATAAGTTTTGTAGTGAT
Organism: Oncorhynchus mykiss; assembly: GCF_013265735.2. Lineage (NCBI taxonomy): Eukaryota > Metazoa > Chordata > Actinopteri > Salmoniformes > Salmonidae > Oncorhynchus > Oncorhynchus mykiss. Next base: position 36,741,941 of record NC_048581.1, on the reverse strand, counting down.
TCCTATGTTGTTGATATAAAGAATATTTGTGTAATGACCAACCAGATGCTGCACTTGACACATTTATGGAAATGATTCCAGTTACTAATAAGCATGCACCCATTAAGAAAAATTCCCATGGTTTGCCTCATCACCATGAAAGGGATGAGGCAAAAGGAATGGCAAATAATTATGTCTGTACAACTGATTGGCAAACGTACTGCAAATTGAGAAATCATTTGACTAAACTGAATAAAAAGAAGAAGAAACTATACTATGAAACAAAGATACATTCTATAAAGATTGACAGTAAAAAGCTTTGAAGCACCTTAAATGATATTTTGGGCAAAAAGACAAACTCAGCTCCAGCATTCATCAAATCAGATGGCTCATTCATCCCAAAACCCACTGATATTACCAATTACTTTAATGATTTTTTCATTGGCAAGATTAGCAAATTTAGGCATGACATGCCAGCAACAAACGCTGACTCTACACATCCAAGTATAACTGATCAAATTATGAAAGCACTGTAATTTTGAATTCCGTAAAGTGAGTGTGGAAGAGGTGAAAAATGTGTCTATGAACAATCACAAGCCACTCTTATTTGCCATATCTTCAATCTAAGCCTACTAGAATGTGTGTGCCCTCAGGCATAGAGGGAAGCAGAAGTTATTCTGCTACCCAAGAATAGTAAAGGCCCATTTACTTGCTCAAAAAGCCAACAAATCAGCCTGTTACCAACCCTTACTAAACTTTTAGACCAGATACAATGCAATTTTACTTAAACAAACTGACAACAGACTTTCAGCATGCTTATAGGGAAGGACATTCAACAAGCACGGCACTTACACAAATGACTGGTGATTGGCTGAGAGAGAAATGTTTTGTTAGAGTTCAGTGAGGTTTTTGACATTATCAATCATAGTCTGCTGATGGAAAAACGTATGTGTTATGGCTTTACACCCCCTGCTATATTGTGGATAAAGAGTTACCTGTAACAGAACAATGGAAGCCTCTCCTAGATAATCCAGGTAGAATCAGGAATTCCCCAGGGCAGCAGTCTAGTCCCCTTACATTTGAATCTTTACCAAATTTACCAATTTGTGTAAAGCCAGTATGTCTATGTATGCGGATGACTCAACACTATACACGTCAGCTACTACAGCGAGTGAAATGACTGCAACACTAAACAAAGACCTGCAGTTAGTTTCACAATGGGTGGCAAGGAATAAGTTGGTCCTAAATATTTCAGAAACTAAAAGCATTGTATTTGGAACAAATCATTCACTAAACCCTAAACCTCAACTAAATCTTGTAATAAATGTGGAAATTGAGCAAGTTGAGGTGACTAAACTGCTTGGAGTAACCCTGGATTGTAAACTGTCATGGTCAAAACATATTGATACAACAGTAGCTAAGATGGGGAGAAGACTATCAATAATAAAGCGCTGGTCTACCTTCTTAACAACACTATCAACAAGGCAGGTCCTACAGGCTCTAGCTTTGTCGCACCTGGACTACTGTTCAGTCTTGTGGTCAGTTGCCACAAAGAGGGACTTAGGAAAATTGCAATTGGCTCAGAACAGGGTAGCACGGCTGACCCTTGGATGTACACAGAGAGCAAACATTAATAATATGCATGTCAACCTCTCCTGGCTCAAAGTAAACTGTCAAAACATGGTAAAAACCTGTTGATACAACAGTAGCTAAGATGCAGAGAAGTTTGTCCGTAATAAAGAGCAGCTCTGCCTTTTTTAACAACACTATCAACAAGGCAGGTCCTACAGGCCCTAGTTTCTACCTTCTTAACAACACTGTCAACAAGGCAGGTACTACAGGCCCTAGTTTCTACCTTCTTAACAACACTGTCAACAAGGCAGGTCCTACAGGCCCTAGTTTTGTCGCACCTGGACTACTAATATTGTATAACTGCCTTAATTTTGCTGGACCCCAGGACGTTTACAATTGGCTCAGAACAGGGCACCCCGGCTGGCCCTTAAATGTACACGGAGAGCTAACATTGATAAAATGATAAAAGAGACTGACTTCATCACTACTTGTTTTTGTAAGAAGCGTTGACTTGCTGAATGCACCACAGTGTCTGTTTAAACTACTAACTCAGCTCGGACACACATGCATACGCCACAAGACATGGGTCTTCCTAGGTTTTGGCCTTTCTAGGGAGTTTTTCCTAGCCACCGTGCTTCTACACCTGCATTGCTTGCTGTTTGGGGTTTTAGGCTGGGTTTCTGTACAGCACTTTGAGATATCAGCTGATGTACGAAGGGCTATATAAATAAATTAGATTTTATTTGATGCCACCAAAGGTCTTTTCACAATCCCCAAGTCAAGAACAGACTATGTAGCACACAGTACTACATAGAGCCATGGAACTCTATTCCACATAAGGTAACTGATGCAAGCAGTAGAATCATATTTATAAAACATACACCTTATGGAACAGCGGGACTGAAGAGAAAAACACACACAGGCACAGACACACATACACATGATAAGACACGCACTCTACACATACTTACACCTGGATATGTGGTACTAGAGTAGTGGCCTGAGGGAACACGCTTAATGTGTTGTGAAAAGTGTAATGAAATGTAATGTCATGTAATGTTTAAATTGTATACAGCATAACTACCTTAATGTTGCTGGACCCCAGGAAGAGTAGCTGCTGCCTTGGCAGGAGGCTATATTAGGTTGTAATAAATATACACTGCATTCGGAAAGTACCTGGACTACTCACACCTTCACTTCTTCCCCATTTTGTTGCGTTACAGCCTCATTCTAAAATGTATTAAATAAAAAAAATTCCCTCATCAATCTACACACAATGACACAGTGAAAACAGTTTTTTAGAAATGTTTGCTAAATTCTGAAAAATAAAATATATTGGGAATATATATCTTATTTAAATAAGTATTCAAACCCTTTGCTATGAGACTCTTAATTGAGCCAGGTGAATTCTGTTTCCATTGATCATCCTTGAGATGTTTCTACAACTTGGAGTCCACCGGTAGTAAATTCAATTGATTGGACATGATTTGCAAAGGCACACACCGGTCTATATAAGGTCCCACAGTTGACAGTGCATGTCAGAGCAAAACCAAGCCATGAGGTCAAAGGAATTGTCTGTAGGATCAGATCTGGGGAAGGGTAAAATGTCTGCAGCATTGAAGGTCCCCAAGAACACAGTTGCCTCCATCATTCTTAAATGGAAGAAGTATGGAACCACCAAGACTCTTCATAGAGCTGGCTGCCCGGCCAAACTAAGCCATTGGGAGAGAAGGGTGTTGACCAAGATCCCGATGGTTAATCTGACAGAGCTCAAGAGTTCCTATGTGGAGATGGGAAAACTTCCGGAAGGACAACCATCTCTGCAACACTCCACCAATCAAGTCTTTATGGTAGAGTGGTCAGACGGAAGCCATTCCTCAGTAAAAGGCACATGACAGCCAGCTTGGAGTTTGTTAAAAGGCACCTAAATGACTCGGGACATCAGACTGGGGCAAAGGTTCACCTTCCAACAGGACAACTACCTTAAGCACACAGCCAAGACAACGCATGAATGGCTTCGGGACAATTGTCTGAATGCCCTTGAGTGGCCCAGCCAGAGCCCGGACTTGAACCCGAACATCTCTGTAGAGACCTGAAAATAGCTGTGTAGTGACGCTCCCCATCCACACTGAGAGCATCTGCAGAAGAGAATGGGAGAAACTCCTCAAATACAGGTGTGCCAAGGTTGTAGCGTCATACCCAAGAAGACTTGAGGCTGTAATTGCTGCCAAATGTGCTTCAACAAAGTACTGAGTAAAGGATCTGAATACTTATGCAAAAGTGACATTTCAGGTCAGTATTTAAATACATTTGGGGAAAAAAATCTAAAAACCTGTTTTTACTTTGCCGTTATGGGGTGTTGTGTGAAGCTTGATGAGGGGGAAAAACTATTTAAATAATTTTAGAATAAGGCTGTAACATGACAAAATTTGGAAAAAGTGAAGGGGTCTGAATACTTTCCGAATGCACTGTATGTGTATTATTTTTATTAATACAAATAGAAGATTATCACTTCTCACAATGTTGCTTGTTTAGTAAAGTTAGATTAAAGCTGAATCAATGTCTCGCAAGATCACAATTTATTAGTATTTTACATAACTGAATATAATAGCATATACTGTAGCATTGTATACCTATAATATGTTACAACAAAAACACCTCCTCAGTCATTTCCTATCTGAAGGTTTCAATGTTTTCCTCATGCAGCCAAAACTGAACAGCGGGCATCAATAGGCAGAATATATGCATGGATTGGAAAAAAATAAATAAAAAATTGGTCTACAATAAACTGATATTATAGACTACAATAGGCAGTAGCAGTAGTAAATACAATTTCCAGTGGCACACTGACTCACCTAATGATGAAGACATAGGCTACTACTCACGGTGATGGCCAATAGGCTATTAGCAAGTGGAGCGTATCTCAAGATGAGCGAGCTACTTTGACAAACAGTGCTGCTGTTCGGAAAAAAATTGAGAGTTGAGAAGAAAGAATTCTATTGGTTCTACAGACAGATTAGTCTTCTCTTTCCAGCAGTAGGCATTTTGCTTTCCAAACTCTACGTTTTCCCACGATTGTATTTTGTATTTTGACATTTGAAAAAGGCAAACAGACAGCCACAACCAACCATAGAAATATAATCTATAGATTGCAGTTCCCATTCAAGTGCACCCATTAGTTTAACACTCAACTTGGCAGGGTAAGAGGTTACAAAATCTTTTTATGGACTATATGTCTATGGCCACAACGCAACAAGCTGTATATTTGGCGCGCATGCTGCCCAAATTGCAGCCTCCCCGACTGTAGGCAACCGGTTACTGCCAAAATAAAAAATAAAAGGCTTTAAATGAGGGATACAGAGTTTATTGTGTGGGGTGCATTTTCCTCCCATACCATAACCTCACCGCCACTATGGGGCACTCTGTTCAAACATTAACATAAGCAAACCCCTCATACCCCCTAACCCTCACACACACAACACCATACACGCTGTCTGCCATCTGCCCGGTACAGTTGAAACCTGGATTCATCCATGAAGAGCACACTTTTCCAGCATACCAGTGGCCATCGAAGGTGAGCATTTTACCCACTGAAGTTCGTTATGTTGCCAAACTGAAGTCAGGTCAAGACCCTGGTGAAGATGACGAACACGCAGATGAGCTTCCCTAAGACAGTTTCTGACAGTTTGTGCAGAAATGATTCGGTTGTGCAAACCCAAACTCATCAGCTGTCTGGGTGGCTGGTCTCAGACGATCCCGCAGGTGAAGAAGCCGGATATGAAGGTCCTGGGCTGGCGTGGTTACACGTGGGCTGTGTTTGTGAGCCCAGTTGGACGTAATGCTAAATTCTCTAAAACGCATTGGAGGTAGTTTAAAAGCTCTGGTGGACATTCCTGCCGTCAGCATGCCAATTGCACGCTCCCTCAAAACTTGAGACGTGGTCTGTGACAAAACTGCACATTTTAGAGTGGCCTTTTATTGTCAGGGGATACAAGGTGCACCTGTGTAATGGTAATGCTGTAATTTGTGCACAAAATTTAAGAGAAGTACGTTTTTTTTGCATATGGGATATTTTATTTTGGCTTATGAAACATGGGACTAACACTTTACATGTTGCGTTTATATTTTTGTTCAGTATTCTATTAATCCTCTTATGGCTGCAATCCCCGTACAGGGATCAACATCAGGGGAAATTTCAGAGTGACAACTAGAAATACAACGTCGTAACATTAAACATTCTTGAAAATGCAAGTGTCTTACATCCTTCAAAAGATTAGGATCTTGGTAATCAAACTACATTTTCAGATTTAAAATAGCTATTACAGAGAACATAGATACCATGCTTTTGTTTGAGAAGAGCAATCAACAACAGAAACATTTTCCGCCATGACAGTTTTTACACATTCACATCTGAAGGTAAAATTATGACGTACATTCTGATATCTTGCTCTTATTTCTCTTCCTGAGGGACCCAGTGATCAAATGAAGTGCGGTTTTCTTTGATAAAATCAATTTTTATAGCCGAAATCGAAACATTTTGTAACCCGTTTGTGCCGTGAATTCCATCTCTATCAATTTTTTACGGAGCATTCAACGTAATTACACACAGTAAACCATGGTTTATCTAGTCATGGTTGGTTTCAGTGCATTCCTCTGGATGTTTGCAACACAGCCAAACGTCATTGTTTTTTTTTGCAGGGAGTATTGACTGAAGTGAACTGATTTGAAGACAACGAGCAATGACTACCTTGCGCACCAATAATTTTAGCCAAGCTTCGTTGATTTACTGTATTTCTGCCCAATGACCACTGATCTACTTAAAATCTAGCTGGGTAGATAGCTAATGAGCTGAGGTAAACGCCAGTATGTAATGGTTTTGGGTTGGACCACCATTCCTTGTTTGTAAATGCACGCGCAACGAACTCCATTCTCGCCTTGACTATCAGAGGAGTTGCTGTGACGCTTGTTACGCACAGCAGTATTTTGTAAAGTTGTATTTTCAACGATTTCATTTAAGATATCATGGCGAATAAATCAGGAAAAGTGAAGTCAAAGTCTAAGTATACAGATTTGCACCAGATTATAGAAGAGATTGATCTGGAAAGTGAGACAGATGTTTTGTTTGAGGAATCTTTGAGTGTTAGGATTAAAATATATATATACTGTATTTTGCAATTTGCAATGAGATGTGTGGTTTGTGTGTGTGTGTGTTTGTTGGTTTGTTTGGGTGTGTGTGCATATATATATGTATGTGTGTATGTGTATGTGTATGTGTATATGTATCTATATAGACTGCTCCAAAAAATAAAGGGAGCACATTTGGGCAACTTGTGTGGAACACCTGGGTGACTTCATGCTAAATGTCATGTAGCTCGCCCATTCCTGAAGTTATCAGTTTGAAACTTTGCACACCTACAGTTGCCCTCTTGTGTTATCCATCAAATTATCTCCAGCATCCTATCTGACTGTGTGGCTATTCTAGTACATGTGAAAGATGATGCTACAACAATACAAAACAGAAAACGTATGCTCTTTCTTTCTCTTTTCTTCCACCAGATATATATTCTTACATTCAATTAACATTTCCACAAACTTCAGAATGTTTCCATTCACATGATACCAAGAATATGCATATCCTTGCCTCTGGGGCTGAGCTACAGGCAGTTAGATTAGGGTATGTCTTCAGGCGGAAATTGAGAACAAAGGGATGCAGCCATAACAGGTTTTAAGGAGATCCTCCCCTACTTTTGTCCACGTTGGCTTGTGAACCCACAACCGTCTGGGCGCCATAAAAATTCCCGCATTGCCATGTACAAGACCAATAAGAGTTTCTAAACGGCATATCTAAGGCTCTAGCCTGTCCAAGAAGTGAGGGTAAATGGTAGACATGTTCTCTGCTATCCACTTTGTTTTAATTATTATTTTGGGTATAGGAGAGGGTCACTTGTTTTTTTTCAAGTGTTCAGGGAGGATTTAGGTCAAATATATTTACCTGAAGGGAGGTCCATCCATTTCATTTCAGAAAAGGTACGATAATCTCCATGTAACCCTTATTATAAAAAACGTTCACTCCCTTATAATTTCCATCATTTGTTAGTCAACTTGTCTATAATTAGACACATGCAGCTTCTCTTCTTCTATTATACACTGAGTGTACAAAACATTAAGGACACCTGCACTTTCCATGACACACAGACCAGGTGAAAGCTATGATCCCATATCGATGTCACCTGTTAAATCCACGTCAATCCATGTAGATGAAGGGGAGGAGACAGGTTAAAGGAGGACAGATTTAAGTGCTTTTGAACAGGGTGTGGTAGTAGGTGCAACGGTTTGTGACAAGAACTGCAACGCTGCTGGGCTTTTCACGCTCAACAGTTTCCTGTGTGTATCAAGAATGGTCCACCACCCAAAGGACACCTAGAAAACTAGACACAACTGTGGGAAGCATTGGAGTCAACATGGGCCAGAATCCTAGAAGACTAAAACCCTTGCTCACCTGAATGTCATAAATTGATAGAATGAATGCTTCAATCTAGTTAACATCTGTAAAGTTATGTCATCCATGCTTCTTTTAAGGAGCAAAGACGTTTGGGACCGGGGAGAAAATGCAATTAAAACCTTTTTTTTTTGTTCTGTGCATGACAATTTGATCGGTTGTAAGGAAATAGAATGCTGTGAAAACGACCCAACATCTGAAAAGATTTCAGTTTGGCTTGGATGCATATTTAGTCAGTGTCCAGAGTTCAGTTTCCATGATGTGCCATAGGCCTATTTGAAGTCCACATCTTTTGACTCTCGAATTTGTATAGCTCCTCACAATCCCTCAGATAACTTTTTGACGTCATGAAAAATATATCTGGTTTTTGGTTGAAATCTGATTGAACTACTGACCAGTTATCTAAAAGCTGCTCAATTAATAGACACCAATCTATATAAACATGTGCATAGTGTTTGTGGGCCCTACATGCATTGCATAGAAAACATTAGAACCATTACAATTAAATGAATGTTATTTTTCAGCAGGAGCTGCATGATTCAGCTTAGCACACTTGGCAAACAACAGCTGGCAGAGCACAACAAATTGCGTTAGGGTCTCGTAGCATATTGTACCCAGTCAACACTCGGGGGTCTCGGGCCTATTCCGTTTGAGACTCGGGGGACTCTGATTTGGGGGGCTTCTTGCGGGCCAAGTCTGGCAGAATCATTCAGGTAATGTCAGATTAACTTTTCAGAAGTAGGGCCATTTTATGTTTTTATTTGGCAGGTGATGAAATACCAATTTAAAAAACTAAGAATTTTGATATTTCACCTCCAAGTCAGATTTTGATAGGTAATTAAAAGCTATAATTTGTGACTGTCTCTGCAGTCATATAGCTATCAGAGATGGTCTCTAATTTAGAGAATCTCCGAATCTATGCTTTTACTACAGGCTATGGCAATGTTTTCTGTTGTTGCAGTCCACCACAATTGAAAAGTGCACATTCACTTCCATTACATTTGTTCTAGGCTACCAGCCTGTAAAATAATCATGCACAATAATACAGGATTCACTGCTGTTAAAATGCAGTAAAACTGCAGTACAATTAAATAATGGTTGTTTAATTAATGATATCTGGTAAATTGCTGTGTGTGTTGGCTTCCAATGACCATCTTTCGTTGATGTTAATTTCTCAGTTTAATGTGTTGCACATTTTCTTCTGTTCCACTGAATGCAATTTTGATGTTCTATTATGTCCAACTACATTTGTTTTCTGATTTTTTTAAATTATACATAGGCCTGTCTTTTATTTCAATATCATACTACAATCCACCAGAATTTACAGAATCCTATTTTTATTCCATTTATTTCCATCAATAATTTGTACAAAATTATTGCACCCGAATTTGACCCCGAGAATATGACAATTATATTTTCCCTTAAAGATTTTAATGATTTAACAATGCGTGCAGTAATTATATTTTACATTCAGTAGCTAAATAAGGAGGTAGGCATATCAGTTCCAGCTAAAACTTGTATTGGAATCTGTTCCTCGCACAACAATAGTTCTTTGCTCGCAAGCAGCCTGCTTTTATCAACATTCCATACAGCATGTCGGGACAAAGCACAGAGTAAGCTACACAACACTGCTGGGAAACAACGCAGTTTCTTGAAATGTATGTTGTTGGGTTTTTATAGATTTGACTGCTAAATGGTAGTCTCTGTTCTCCAGCATTCTTGTTTTATAAGTAAAGTGCCAGTTTGTTGGGGAGAAGAGCATCAAGGAAAGTTTTGCTAGCTGGCTAATTTTAGCTAGCTAACGTTAGCTCTCTGGCAAATCCTCCATGGACTTGTTAAGTTTTCATTTTTACCTGGTGTAACTTATTGACATTTTGATCTGTTTAGTTAATGACAGTAAATATGTGTGTTTCTCTCTTTCTGTCTGTGTGTGTGTGTGTGTGTGTGTGTGTGTGTGTGTGTGTGTGTGTGTGTGTGTGTGTGTGTGTGTGTGTGTGTGAGTGAGAGGGATGATCATAGCTTCTAGAAAAGATTGTGACCATGTCAACATTGTGTCATGCTAGCTACTGTATGTGTGTGAGAGAGATGGTTAATGATTACACATACACAACCGTTCAAAAGTTTGGGGTCACTTAGAAATGTCCCTTGTTTTCCATGAAAACATACAGGAAGTTAGTTGCAAAATGAATAGGAAATAGAGTCAAGATGTTGACAAGGTTTTAAATAATGATTTTTAATTAAATAATAATTGTGTCCTTCAAACTTTGCTTTCGTCAAAGAATCCTCCATTTGCAGCAATTACAGCCATGCAGACCTTTGGCATTCTAGTTATCAATTTGTTGAGGTAATCTGAAGAGATTTCATCCCATGCTTCCTGAAGCACCTCCCACAAGTTGGATTGGCTTGATGGGCACTTCTTACGTATCATACTGTCAAGCTGCTCCCACAACAGCTCAATAGGGTTGAGGTCCGGTGACTGTGCTGGCCACTCCATTATAGACAGAATACTAGCTGACTGCTTCTTCCCTAAATTGTTTATGCATAGTTTGGAGCTGTGCTTTGGGTCATTGTGCTTTGGGTCACTCCAATTAAGCACCTTCCACAGGGTATGGCATGGCGTTGCAAAATGGAGTGATAACCTTCCTTCTTCAAGATCCCTTTTACCCTGTACAAATCTCCCACTTTTACCACCACCAAAGCACCCCCAGATCATCACACCATGCTTGACAGATGGCGTCAAGCACTCCTCCAGTATCTTTTTTTTCTTCTGCATCTCACGAATGTGTCTTTGTGATCCGAACACCTCAAACTTAGATTTGTTTGTCCATAACACCTTTTTCCAATCTTCCTCTGTCCAGTGTCTGTTCTTTTGCCCATCTTAATATTTGATTTTTATTGGCCAGTCTGATATATGGCTTTTTCTTTGCAACTCTGCTTAGAAGGCCAGGATCCCGGAGTCGCCTCTTCACTGTTGATGTTGAGACTGGTGTTTTGCATGTACTGTTTAATGAAGCTGCCAGTTGAAGACTTGTGAGGCATCTGTTTCTCAAACTAGACACTAATGTACTTGTCCTCTTGCTCAGTTGTGCACCCGTGCCTCCCACTCCTCGTTCTATTCTGGTTAGGGCCAGTTTGCGCTGTTCTGTGAAGTAGTACACAGTATTGTACGAGATTTTCAGTTTCTTGGCAATTTCTCACATGGAATAGCCTTCATTTCTCAGAACAAGAATAGACTGACAAGTTTCAGAAGGTCTTTGTTTGTCAATTTTGAGTCTGTAATCGAACCCACAAATGCTGATGCTCCAGATACTCAACTAGTCTAAAGGCCAGTTGTATTGCTTCTTTAATCAGGTTTCAGTTTTCAGCTGTACTAACATAATCGCAAAAAGGTTTTCTAATGATCAATTCACCTTTTAAAAAGATGAACTTGGATTAGCTAACACAACGTGCCATTGGAACACAGGAGTGATGGTTGCTGATAATGGGCCTCTGTACGCCTATGTAGATATTCCATTTAAAAAATCTGCCGGTTCCAGCGACAATAGTCATTTACAACATGAACAATGTCTACACTATTTCTGATCAATTTGATGCTATTTTAATGGACCAAAACAATTGAATTTCTTTCACAAACAAGCACATTTCTTCTTTTTTTTACCCCTTTTTCTCCCCAATTTCATGGTATCCAATTGTTTTTAGTAGCTACTATCTTGTCTCATCGCTACAACTCCCGTTCGGGCTCGGGAGAGACGAAGGTTGAAAGTCATGCGTCCTCCAATACACAACCCAACCAAGCCGCACTGCTTCTTAACACAGCGCGCATCCAACCCGGAAGCCAGCCGCACCAATGTGTCGGAGGAAACACTGTGCACCTGGCAACCTTGGTTAGCACGCACTGTGCCCGGCCTGTGTTTCCTCCAACACATTGGTGCTTACGGGTTAAGTGGGCATTGTGTCAAGAAGCAGGGTGGCTGGGTTGTGTTTCGGAGGACACACGCCTCTCCGTACGGGAGTTGCAGTGATAAGACAAGACTGACCAATTGGATACCACGAAACTGGGGAGAAAACTGGTTGAAAAAATACATAAAATAAACATTTAAGAATATGTTGTAGATATAAACGTTATATTGGTGACTACGGAAACAAATATAAAGTTAATGAGTAATGTTTTCAATATCCACATTTTTCCTCTGCAATACTTTTTACAGTAGGTAGGTAATAAGCTGTGGTCATTACCAGGTTATGATGAGGTCTTTAACTATGACCAGTAGGCTACATAATATAGCACATAAGATAGTGGTCAGAATTATGACCAGCTGGTCGTATGGTGGTCTGAAAAATATGCCATATTCTGGCCAGTAAAAAAAAAAACGTCATTTTTCAACCAGTTTGCGACCAGAATAAGATGTCATACTGATTGATGTCTTTTCAACCAGGTTTTGCCCACTGGGTTCTCGGTGTGGCCAGTCTACTTTTCTTGGGTAAAATGCTAGATTAACTTTAAGCAAAACATTAGGAAATGTTACATTCTTTCTACGATAAACATTAGAAATGTATTTGATGGCCATGCCTCGTTTTTGCCACAAAGACCTTGCTTTTTCATTGTAAATTCATTTACTTCTGTGGCTGCCAGCCAAATAGAATTGCATTTCTGTTGTCATCTGATGAAAAGGAAGCTATTGTCTGCCAAATTTTTTGCAGTAATGTATTTTCTGTGAAGGAAACCTATAGTTGCATGTCCCTGATCACTCTACAGAGGCAAAAAAACAACAACTTAGCTTTCAATATAAAATGTGACCCTTTCAATAAACATCTGGACTCTCCTGCTCCCGCTTTCTCACATTTACAAACACACGGCTGGCTCAACTGTTCTGGGCAACTACGGTAAGCTTCATAAAGTAAAATAATGTGACAGGTGCAAAGAAGAACGCAATCTGCTTTATCTCCTAATGTATTGCAAAGTTTACTGCAGGCAGCAACAAATATAGACATTTATTGAATAACGTAATAGTTTCAACGGTATTGAAAAACCATCCCGTGGCTATTTCCAAATACCCCGGTATACGGTACACCGCCCAAGCCTAATCAGTCATTTTTACCCAAGTGCCGCTAGGGCTGGGCGATATTGCCAAAATATTATATCACAGTATTTTTTTTAAATTGGACGGTAATGATGGTATTTTACTGTATTTTTAATTTTTGAATAATACAAGTTCTACATTTGCTTTATGAGTAGTGAGTGATCCTAGGGTGGCAACACATACACTCTAAGTGATATCAATGAGTCTTTCTCCATTCTGATTGTATTATACTGTTCAATTTGATTTTAACCAAAACCAATTTCAGCACTTTTATAATTTCTGTATTTCCTGCACTCAATTGCATGGGTGGAAAAAGTACCCAATTGTCATATTTGAGTAAAAGTAAAAATATGTTAATAGAAAATGACTCAAGTAAAAGTCACCCAATAAAATACTACTTGAGTAAAAGTCTAAAAGTATTTGGTTTTAAATATACTTAAGTATCAAAAGTAAAAGTATCAATAATTTCAAATTCCTTAGATTAAGCAAACCAGACAGCAGACATAATTTACAAACAAAGCATTTGTGTTTAGTGAGTTCTCCAGATCAGAGATGACCAGGGATGTTCTCTTGACAAGTGTGTGAATTGGACCATTTTCCTGTCCTGCTAAGCATTCAAAATGTAACGAGTACTTTTAGGTGTAAGAAAAAATGTATGGAGTAAAAAGTTGTTAAGGGATTTTTATGAATAATGACTAAATTATGTATACATTTCAATTAGAACTATGACTAAACAGAATACTACTATGTTACTGTATGGATGTATGAATCTTATTATAATCATAATACTGAATGTAATGTGTGTAGTTTTCATCCAGAATTAGAAGGACTGTATGTTCCTTGTTAGAAACGGATGGAGCGATTGTCAGACTGGCTGGAATGCTGTGTTCCTTACAGGACATCCTGTCTCTACACAGGGAGAAGAGAGACCTTATGCTAGTAGTAGATTATTTAACAGGTGGTGGACAATGTGGAAAGGCTTGTGAACTATACTGCCATTGTATCGGAGTTGAGGAAGGACAGAATAAAACCTGTGACGTCATTTTTTGTATAAAACCTGATGTAAATTGAACTATGATCAGTACTCTCGAGAATAAAAACTATTGATTGATTTTGAGACTGGTCTCTGTCCATTTTATGCAAATAAGTATTTTACAAATTCTTAGAAATGGGCAGAGTGTTTTAATTGAATTGGTTGTTAAACATATAGGAATATAATTCCTTTAACAAAAGTACAGTATTTTGTTAAGGAATGTAGTGAAGTAAAATTTGTCAAAAATAAAAATAGTAATGTAAAGTACAGATACCAAAAAAGAAAACGTAAGTAGTACTTGAAAGTATTTTTACACCATTGCTCAATTGAGATAATTTCCACACTGCCACGTAAGGCTGCACGATATGGGCAAATAATCTAGGACTTATTTTCAACCAAATGTTGCAATTGAAATTTGACTTGCAAATTAGAATTAAAGCAAAACTGTTGGACTCATGGAAATAGTATGACTATTCTAATTCTATAGTTAAGACTATAATAGTGGGCACTTTGAATACAGTGTTTGAGATGACAATGAATTAAAATGCCAGGGAGGAGTTGTTGTGACAGGGTAGGAAATAAGTGTTTCATAGGGGACCCTATAAACTTTGGCTACATTGCATGTTCTCTTAGCTACTTCATGTAGCTAACATATTCTTGCTTTGCATAGTCCTCTTTGATTTAGAAGATACTGTTGCACAAACAACATGCTGATTTAGGTCTCCATTATCAGGATGTATCAGCTAGCTACGTTTGCTCTTACTCAGTACATTTATTTGCTATCTAGCTAGCTAGCTATTAGCATTAGCGGCTAACAATTAGCATCTCACAAGATTTAGGGCAACTTGCTAAGAAAATACAAACTAGCTGTTTGCTGATGTAAGTGTAGCCGATGTGATATGGCTAGCTAGTTAGTGGTGTTGCGCGCTAATAGTGTTTCAATCGGGTGACGTCACTCGCTCTGAGACCTGAAGTAGTTGTTCCCCTTGCAGAGGGCCTTGGCTTTTGTGGAGCGATGGGTAACGATGCTTCGAGGGTGGCTGTTCTCGATGTGTACAGAGGGTCCCTGGTTCGAGCCCAGGTAGGGGCGAGGAGAGGGACGGAAGCTATACTGTTACATTGATGCTGTTGACCCGGATTACTGGTTGTTGCGGAAAAGGAAGAGGTTGAAAGGGGGGTGAGTGTAACCGATGTGAAATGGCTAGCTAGTTAGCGGTGGTGCGCGCTAATAGCGTTTCAATCGGGTGACGTCACTCGCTCTGAGACCTGAAGTAGTTGTTCCCCTTGCTCTGCAAGGGCCGTGGGGCGATGGGTAACGATGCTTCGTGGGTGTCAGTTATGTATGTGTGCAGAGGGTGCCTGGTTTGAGCCCAAGTAGGGGCAAGGAGAGGGACTGAAGCAATACTGTTACATAAGAAACAGACCAATAGTGTCATTATAGAATGCTAGTGGATTTATATTAAGAAGCAAAGTGAAAACAGCATTGTCCTCATCAACATTGTTGCATGTGCTGCATTGACCTTTCAGACTGAACGCAAGTATCTGTGGTTGAGGAACATCAAATGCGCTCCTTATGTGACAAGGGGTGTGGCTAGGTCTGTGTGGAAAGTGGCACAGAGAGAAAGAGCGGAGAGAGATGACTCAAGTAGTGAAGTAAACTATAACAATAGACATTACACCTGGCGTATCACATTTAACAACCAAACATTCAAATACCGGTATAGAAGGTAAAGTAAAAACCCAAACCGGTCCCTGCATCAATACCGGTATATCATAAAATACGGTATACCGCCCAGCCCTATACAGTGCCGCTACTGGACAAAGCCTGGAGCCTATAGAAAAAGTTTCTGACTCTCACATTACTGAAACCAGAAACCCACAACTGTGCTCTACCAACAATATTAAGTTGCATTGGTTAACCGGGGTCTTAGCCAAGCAAATTCATATTCAATTCAGGAGGGGGGAACCTTTGTCTGACTTTGCATTACAACTCACTTTTTAACAGCAAAATATAGATAAGTGAGCTTTGTGAGTTCTGTAAAAGGAGTCTCTTAATTTCACACAAGTCAAACTGGCAACTTAGGGGGGAGAAAAAGTAAGTAGGACCAACATTTTCACAGAATTAAAGTAAACAACTAAAAATGAGAGCTGAGGAAGGGGATAAACAAGAACAACAAATCCCCTCTTAGAAGATTTAGACGAGAAGCGGAGCTGAGTAAATAATACTCAAATGCAAGGGCCTGTTATTTCCTGTGGCATGCAGGGTGGTGTATGTCGGAATTTAGGAGAGAGCTTCAAGAGGGTGACGGAGAGGATTGTTATCTTTTGGGCGGGTAGGACAGTAGCAACATAGGTCTTGGTTTCCAGCAGTTGCGTCTTTATAGACCACACACAAAAGACAGAGTGGGCCTTCACCTTCCAAATACAGGAAAGCCCACTCCACTCAAATTGGAAATATGCTTGCAACCAACCATCACCAGCCCAACATTGCATGACTACAGGAATGTTTACCTTTACCAAGTCAGTTAAAGAACAAATTCTTATTTTGTAACATGTAACAGCAGTTACTTTGTGATGTGCTTATTAGTCCATAGTAAAAGGACGCTCTGGTTGTAAATGTATAACAATAGGCACAATACCATTCAACAGCCACATCCTCACATTGTTGTTATGACAAGTCACTCACTCATATGTTACATGAGCACAGAACATATGGATTCTCCACAATGGGCCATAGTGGGTGTGGAGAGACTAAATACTATGGCTTTACTTGCTAAAACCAGCTACCTTGCTAATGAGGAGTGAATGGATTTGTAGATTCAAGCCACAGGTCTGTTCCTTTTTTATAGTGCAGCGCTCTTCTTTTGTGTAGGAAGAAGTGCTAGAAGGGCACTTCCTTTAACTCTTCTTGCAGCTGTTGTGCACTTCTCTTAAAATTCAGCCTGGATGATGGAAACAATTCACCAACATACAGTATCACTAGTGCTTACATTAATATAAATTCTGCAGTGACTCCAGTGCTGAGTATGGGGGGGGGGGGGGGGGGGGGGGGTGCATAGACGCATTACTGACAAAAAAACAGGATGGCGACGCCTCATACTACGTTAGTAACTCGTAATAAAAACGGCTCTATTTAACACAGATTATTCCATTGTAGTAGTTTGTTCATGGGTCATGTGCTAATCTCATTTCACTTCAAAATAGATACCTCGGTGGTGCTGTTCGTTTTTTGCGTACAACTAAAAAACAGAGGATTACACAAAATATAGTTTTTTCCAATACAGCACAATGTCGTATAGCTTTGCAACAATTTTCACAACGTTCGTTAACGGGGCCATCCAATCTTTCTTTTCAAGATCCTCGAAGAAAACTTTTATGAACACGTCATTCACATAGCGGGTTTCTCGTAACTTCTATGCAGTTGACTATCTCCCATAGCGTTCATAGGGCGGATACATTTTGAAAATTCGAATGAAACTAATATGAAACTAATATACCTATAGTTTACTTACTATAATAATTTTTTTCCTTCCGAAATCGTATATAAAGTAAACTACGTGACTTCTCAAAGTTGAAACATTGTAACTTTGTATGAAAACGTTCTACCCTTTGTATGATGGCTACACAACACATTCGATACTACGTCTTCCCCGTTTTTGAGTCATTTCTACAAAGGCAAATAGTCACACGAAAAGGAGACATACTTACATAGTGCGGGACGACAGCTCAGCAGCCTAACTGTTTTTGGTAAAGCATGACCAGAAGGTACATGAGGTCTGGGTGCTTATTTGCCCTGCCTCCAATTTCGTGTGCGAGCGCTCACGCGTGCGTGGATGTTTCAGAAATAGCCATTGAGAAACGCAAAATGTTTATCATGGTTTTACGACTGACTCATTTTCCCTTGGTAGCCTAACGTCTGAGTTAGGTTATTTAAGTTACTTTTCCATGAGTCTCATAAAAAAATCAGTTTATAACTGTGGCAATGAACACAACAAAATCAAAATTTTTAACACAGGGTATCTTTTGTCTGGCAGCAAACATTTACTACAGGCTATGGTGTATCCATTACCATATCTTCACTAGCATCACTTGTTTTCTCAATTCTTTTAATCGCTTTTGCATAGGAGATTCGATTGAGGTGGCAAAAGTTAGAGCGGGCAATCTCCTTCACCCTTACAGGGCACTCCAGGAACTCAGGATCATGATCCCCACCACAATTGCAACACCGTCATCCTTCTACACACCGTTCTTCAGTATACACTGTTCGTCTGCACACACTTGAAACATGGCCAAATATTTTACAATTCTTACACTGCATTGGTTTGGGGACTAAATATCTTACAACGTATCTTACAGAACCAAGCTTCGCATGTGTAGGTATTTGCTCTTTATCAAAGAACAATATTCACCCAGCAGGTCAGACGCCGGGCACTAACCCCACCAGGAATTCTATTCAGGTATTCAACCTGAGTATCTGTCGTCACCACTGAGATGACTCCTTTGACGGGTGCTCCACTCCGAAGTTCAAAACACAACACTTCTGTTGTTTTTTGAGGCCCACTGCAATCTTCCTCTACTCTTAAGAAATACAATTAATCAAAATAAAGTCACTCGGACAGACTCCACTTTTCCAAGCGCATACTTCACCATTTCAACACCTCAAACGGGTTTCCCACAAATGCATCCTTACTCAACAAACCCATCCCATCAAGAAGCGATTCATTATCACTCACACACATATCCTCCACTCCAACAGTTCCAGTACTACTGTTGTTCTTTGAGGACATTCGTCTTCGCCAAATTTGCTCGACGCGCTGCTTGATTCAAACTCCGCATTCACTTCTGCCATCATCCCACCAAGCCTCCTGAAACAGAGCTTTCATACACAGCCCTTGATAGCTAGCCTGTCTCTTATTCCACTCCTTCCATCCTCCATGCTCCTTTCTCACTTGGCAGATCGCATCCAACTTTTAGGTGCATACACCGCCACCTACTGAACTATGACTGTGTGAGGTCATACACCACCACCTACTGAACTATGACTGTGAGGTCATTCACGGCCTACCTTCTGAACTATGACTGTGTGAGGTCATACACCACCACCAACTGAACTATGACTGTGTGAGGTCATTCACGGCCTACCTACATTAAATTCTTGATACAGTAATACAATATTGGGAAAAAAGGAAAAAAGCCCTTCTAACTATTAACCCTCTCTAAAAAAAATCACAGCATTCCACTATTTTACCCTATCTAATCCTACTCCAGACCAATGGTCTGAGAGGACAGAGCACTACCTCTCAACCCCCCCTGCTACTGTTCTGCAGTAAATCGTCACAATCCCAAGTACTTCTCTATGAATGCTAAAAAGCCTACATTAATGAAGGACATGATCTTCCCATCACTCTCTCTTGGTCGCTGCCTATCCACAGGAATACTCTCAGTATCCCTCACCCTGCCCCCATCTTCCTCTACCTCTCTCTTCAATGCTTTGTCATACAACACTTTCTGTACTACTCTTGCAACCTCAACCTGACTTTCTCTCACCGGACACCACGGAGCTCCAGCCACATGGGCACTCCCACATTCTATCACAAACAACTTTCTCCAACGATACTGCACATTCCTTCGTCTCATGCCTCCTTGTACACTTCTCACATCTAGGAATCTCCCTCCTACACACTGCTGTAACATGCCCATAAACTTGACAGCTAAAACACTGTAGTATTTTCGGAACAAAAGCTCTCAAGGAATAACTTACACTTCCTTACTTGACCTTGTCCGGCAAAGACTCTACATCAAAACTCAGCAGGACAGACATTATCTTCTCCGTTTCCCCACCCTCTCCAACGGATCTGTGTCGCACCAAACGGCAGGCATCACAGACACCGGGAATCTTCCATTTATACTGATCCTCCTCAACACTTATTGCCACCCTCGTTGTTACTCCTTTCAATGGCGCCCTGCTCCGGAGAGCCAAAGCAAGTCACATTTCTTGTCCCTAATCATGTGGTCCAGAGTGCCCTTTCCCTCTGGACTGAAGAAACAAAATAAATCATCACTAATCCACTCTGAGTTACTCTCACCAACTCAACAGTCCCCCCCCAACCTCTTCTCCACCCATCCTGACACCACATATGGATCAGCCAAAATGCAAGGATCCATTCTCTCCACAAACCTCACTCCCACTGTGCCATAATTATGTCAACAAATCATGGCCACTTTTGCTAAGCTCTATGTGCAAATCGCCCCTCTGCCCCCTTCGCTTCACTTCATTGAATGGGGCTTCATCGCCCCCAACTTGTTCAAAGGATCACGGGCCCTACACGGATTGACGATGCCTCCACAGCCAAAGATCCTGCCGAAGGACCCTAGAGCTAGCGTGTGGTCGGACTAGGTGCTTGGAGTTCGTCGGTCCCCAAGTCTGCACCAGTAACGCTAGCTTGGTGTGCAGTGACCGGTGGTGGTGAGTATAACCAGAGATACTGGAATATATTCACCTCTCTGGTATAATTTAGCTAGCAATGTTAGATAACATTATTACTGGTTATGTAGGTAGCCATCTTTTGATAAAGCAAGGCAGGCTAGCTAACATTAGCTAGCGAGGCAGGCTAGCTATCGTTTTAGCTAACGTTAGCGTACCTCGTTATAACTTAGTTAGGTCGTAGCTCAAACTTTTATTGTGTATTGTCTAGATACGGCTGGTTATGTAAAATTATAATTTGATAATGCTAGCAAGACAGGCTTGCTAGCTAACGTTCGCCTACAAGTCAGATTTGGAAGTTAGTTCGTAGCTCGTATTCTGTATTGTCTAGAGCAAAAATAAATAATTGATGCAGCTACGGTGGTAGCTAACTCATGTCTGAGTCTGACTAATACAGTGAACTAGGAGCAACAAACGCTAATGGTGTCACCAGTCTAAATATAATCCAATCTGGAGCTACCGTCAGTCTACATCTGTAAAGCATAGAATTAGGGGTTCCACTAGTTACCACAGCCACAAAGTCAAAATTGTACAAATGTTGTAAAAATAAATGTAAACAAAAATTTGCTTTTTGGTATTAATTTAAGGTTAGGCTTAAGGTTGGAAGTGTGGTTTAGGTTAGGTTTAAAATCATATTTTAAGAGGAGAAATTTTAGAAATAGGTGTTTTTTTATAACTTTATGGCTGTGGTAATTAATGACGACCTAGAATTAGCTTGACCCAAGTTACTGCCCTAATGACACAGATGGCTTTAGCAACAATAGTAATATGTGTTATGTGAAAAGTTGTAGAAAAAAATACCCGGTTTGATAAACTAGTAGGTTAATTACCCAGCCAAGCAGATGGTTGTAAAGTGCATTAAAAAAAATATTTGTCCTTTCTTTATAACAAGATGCAATTTACCACATGGTTGTCTATTGTATCACCCTGTCACAGGCCCTCACAGTCAACATCACCTCATAAGATGAGGAAGTACATTGCTTATGAGGATTGCCTTCTGCAGTTGTTTGAGAGATGTCCAGTTTACAGCTGAACATGCAACATAGAGAAGACCAACAATGGGACCCTCTGCATTTGAGCTGTTCAGTCTGTGTCATTATTTTAGTTTTTATCATATGTTTGTTGTGTAGTAAATACTTCAGCTTTTATTTTCATTGTATTTTATATATTTTTTAATTTATTGTAAAGTGCATTGCATTCCAAGTCTGAAATGTGCTGTATAAATAAAGTTTGATTTGATTTGATCACGCAGACATGCCCTCGCTGTGAGCATTCCTATAAATGGAACAGGGTGGCATCTGACCTGGTCAAAGGTCAAAACAGTTTTGAGTTTTGTCCCAACTCACCTTCATAAACTAGCCTGGTGGAACCAGCCTGATCACTATGTTTGCCATTCTATTTCACTTCACATATCATGACATCTGAAGTGAAATAGAAAGGTGAATGCAGCAATCAGGTTCGTTCCACCATGCTAATCATAACTACGTTGCCATGCCCATCAATGGGGCGCTGGCAAACACCTCATCTACTGCCTCACCTCTTGCCTACTCACCAATGGTAGTAACTGGGGAGACCAGAATTAGGTAGGTTCAGTCTGACCTGTTCAAACTTCAACATAGTATATATTTGTTTGTCAGATATCAGCTATCTTAACTGCCATTGGTAATAGAACAGTGACTGTGTTCACAGATGCATCTATGGAGCCATCGGTTGGAGACTTGCAAGACGATGTGATGGAATCCTGACCGACATACAGGCTTAATACTGACCTCTGACATGTTTGCTAAGGTGGCCCTATTACCACCCCAAAAACTGTCCATAGGCACAGTATTTGTATCGTCTGGGAATTTTTTATTTTATTTAATTTTTTACCTTTATTTAACTAGGCAAGTCAGTTAAGAACAAATTCTTATTTTCAATGACGGCCTAGGAACAGTGGGTTAACTGCCTTGTTCAGGGGCAGAACGACAGATTTGTACCTTGTCAGCTCGGGGGTTTGAACTTGCAACCTTCTAGTCCAACGCTCTAACCACTAGGCTACCCTGCCGCCCCGAAGGTGAAGGTGAAAGTTTCAAATGGATAAATTAGCAGAACAATGTTTTTATGGTGTTATGTAAAGGTTAGGGTTAACCCTTTATTCTACATGGACCTGTTACTAAAAATGGTGTTTAACCAGATACAATGCTATTTCACAGTAAACAAATTGACAGACTTTCAGCACACATATAGGGAAGGACACTCAACAAACACAACAGTTACACAAATGACTGATGATTGGCTGAGAGAAATTGATGATAAAATGATTGTGGGGGCTGTCTTGTTAGACTTTAATGCAGCTTTTGACATTATCGATCATAGTCTGCTGCTGGAAAACGTATGTGTTATAGCTTTACACCCCCTGCTATAATGTGGATAAAGAGTTACTTGTCTAACAGAACACAGAGGATGTTATTTAATGGAAGCCACTCAAACATAATCCAGGTAGAAGCAGGAATTCCCCAGGGTAGCTGTTTAGGCCCCTTGCTTTTTTTCAATCTTTACTAACGACATGCCACTGGCTTTGAGTAAGGCCAGTGTGTCTATGTATCCTACCGATCCTCGACTTCGGCGATGTCATCTAGAAAATTGCTTCCAACACTCTACTCAGCAAACTGGATGCAGTTTATCACAGTGCCATCCGTTTTGTCACTAAAGCACCTTATACCACCCACCACTGCGACCTGTATGCTCTAGGCGGCTGGCCCTCGCTACATATTCGTCGCCAGATCCACTGGCTCCAGGTCATCTACAAGTCCATGCTAGGTAAAGCTCCGCCTTATCTCAGTTCACTGGTCACGATGGCAACACCCACCCGTAACACGCGCTCGAGCAGGTGTATCTCACTGATCATCCCTAAAGCCAACACCTCATTTGGCCGCCTTTCGTTCAAGTTCTCTGCTGCCTGTGACTGGAACGAATTGCAAAAATCGCTGAAGTTGGAGACTTTTATCTCCCTCACCAACTTCAAACATCTGCTATCTGAGCAGCTAACCGATCGCTGCAGCTGTACATAGTCTATCGGTAAATAGCCCACCCATTTTTACCTACCTCATCCCCATTTATTTTATTTTATGCTCTTTTGCACACCAATATCTCTACCTGCACATGACCATCTGATCATTTATCATTCCAGTGTTAATCTGCAAAATTGTAATTATTCACCTACCTCCTCATGCCTTTTGCACACAATGTATATAGACTCTCCTTTTTTCTACTGTATTATTGACTTGTTAATTGTTTACTCCATGTGTAACTCTGTGTTGTCTGTTCACACTGCTATGCTTTATCTTGGCCAGGTCGCAGTTGCAAATGAGAACTTGTTCTCAACTAGCCTACCTGGTTAAATAAAGGTGACATTTTTTTTTTTTTAAACTGAAAAGACTTAAACACCACCGGAATGGGTAGCAAGGAATAAGTTAGTCCTAAATATTTCCAAAACTAAAAGCATTGTGTTTGGACCAAATCATTCACTAATCCCTAAACCTCAACTACATCTCGTAATGAATAATGTGGAAATTGAGCAAATTGAGGCGACTAAACTGCTTGGAGTAACCCTGGATAAACCGTCATGGTCAAAACATATTGATACAACAGTAGCTAAGATGGGGAGAATTCTGTCCATCATAAACGCTGCTCTGCCTTCTTAACACTATCAACAAGATTTTGTCGCACCTTGACTACTGTTCAATCGTGTCGTCAGGTGCCACAAAGAGGGACTTGGAAAAATTGCAATTGGCTCAGAACTGGGCAGCACGGCTTGCCCTTAAAAGTACACGGAGAGATAACATTAATGACATGCAAGTCAATCTCTCCTGGCTCAAAGTGGAACTGAGATTGACTTCCTCATTACTTGTTTTTGTAAGAGGTGTTGACAAGCTGAAGGTACCGAGCTGTCTGTTTAAAATACTAGCACACAGCTCGGACACCCATGCATACCCTTCAAGACATGCCACCAGAGGTCTCTTCACAGTCCCCAAGTTCAGAATAGACTATGGGAGGCGCACAGTACTACATAGAGCCATGACTACATGGAACTCTATTCCACATCAGGTAACTGATGCAAGAAGTAGAATCAGATTTAAAAAGCAGGTAAAAATACATCTTATGGAACACCTTATGTCTCCCGAACCCTCCTCTCTCAGCCTCCAGTATTTATGCTGTAATAGTTTGTATGTGTCGGGGGGCTAGGGTCAGTCTGTTATATCTGGAGAATTTCTCCTGTCTTATCCAGTGTCCTGTGTGAATTTAAGTATGCTCTCTCTAATTCTCTCTCTGTTTTTCTCTCTCTTTGAGGACCTGAGCCCTATGACCATGCCTCAGGACTGCATGGCCTGATGACTCCTTGCTGTCCCCAGTCCACCTGTTCGTGCTGCTGCTCCAGCTTCAACTGTTCTGCCTGCGGCTATGGAACCCCGACCTGTTCACCAGACAAGCTACTTGTCCCAGACCTGCTGTTTTCAACTCTCTAGAGACAGCAGGAGCTGTAAAGATACTCTGAATGATCGGCTATGAAAAGCCAACTGACATTTACTCCTGAGGTGCTGACCTGTTGCACCCTCTACAACCACTGTGATTATTTTTATTTGATCCTGCTGATAATCAATGAACATTTGAAAATCTTGGCCATTTTCTGTTATAATCTCCACCCGGCACAGCCAGAAGAGGACTGGCCACCCCCCATAGCCTGGTTCCTCTCTAGGTTTCTTCCTAGGTTTTGGCCTTTCTAGGGTTTTTCCTAGACACCATGCTTCTACACCTGCATTGCTTGCTGTTTGGGGTTTTAGGCTGGGTTTCTGTACTTTGTGACATTAGCTGATGTAAGAAGGGCTTTATAAATACATTTGATTGATTGATTGATGGAAGAGCGGGGTCTGTGAAGTAACACAAACATAGGCACAGATACATGCATACAAACAAATGATAACATACGCACTAACACACATGTACACATTAATTTTGCGTTGTAGATATGTGGTAGTGGAGTATGGGCTTGAGGGCACACACTTAGTGTGTTATGAATTCTGTAATGAATGTATTGCAAAGTTTTTAAAATTGCATAACTGCCTTAATTTTGCCGGATCCCAGGAAGAGTAGCTGCTGCCTTGGCAGAAGCTAATGGGGATCCATAAGAAATACACATACTACATTTGAAAGTTATCAAAACACTTAGTTTAGAATATCTACATACATTCAGCAATTGCATTATTCTCATAATCCTTTGTAGGCTAATAACATATTCAAAGCTTCCTCTGGCATCTCACCATACATCTCCCTGTAGTTATTGAACTTGACTTGCAGGAGGTTAGTTTGTTGTGTTTGAGTGGGGGGAAACAGCTGTGGACAAGGTTCTGACAGATGGGTGTGTCTTGGTGGTGGCAAGGACACACCCACATCAACTCACATTTGGCTTCGGTCATAGCCGACAGCATTTCTTGAGGAGCAAGCCAAAAAATCAGGCCAAATCAGCAGGTGCTGTTCCCCTTTAAGGCAACAGCAATGAGGAAACAGTCAGTGGTTGTATTTGATTAATATTTTATTAAAAAGTTTGGATTTCAGCTAACAAAGAAAGTCACGCAGCTACAGAGGACAAGCATAGGAACACGGTAAGTGTTTAAGAAGTATCAACTGCACAGCAACTCAAAGGAGTTGGAGGTTCACTCCAAAAACTCTAGTCTCCACTCAACTCGTGGATGAATCATCATAGAGAATAGATACTTGGCTAAAGTTAGCAGTGGCTATTGGAACAAATTCAAACAGTGGGTTACAGTTTATTGAGGTCTGTAGACTAATTTCAAGGTAAAATAAGAAATATAAAAACACCAAACTTGTCCTTTAACCATCTACAGAAAATGTTAATAATTAATTTTTAAACGAATTTAGTTCGTACAGTGAAGGACCTCCACAACATACAGTATATTTTAGCGATCCTCGCTACATGAGCCTCGTTACCATTCCGACCAAGTGGTTAACACTATTGGTGTGAAACATAGGGCATTTGTCTTTCAATCCAGCGACAAGGGTTTTCTTCCTGCTCTCTCCATTTGCCAGTGGTGTAAAATACTTAAAAGTACCAATTAAATAGTTTTTGAAGGTATCTGCACTTTACTATTTATATTTTTGACAACTTACTTTTACTTCACTACATTCCAAAATAAAATTAGGTACTTTTTACTCCATACATTTTCCCTGACACCCAAAAGTACTTGTTACATTTTGAATGCTTGGCAGGACAGGAAAATGGTCCAATTCACGCAAATATCAAGAGAACATCCCTGGTCATCCCTACTGTCGCTGATCTGGCAGACTCACTAAACATACATGTTTCGCTAGTAAATTATGTCTGCATGTTGTATTGTGACCCTGGCTATCCTTACATAAAAAATGTAAAATAAAATTCTGCTGTCTGGTTTTCTTAATATAAGCAATTTGAAGTGATTCACACTTTTACTTTTGATACTTAAGTATATTTTAAACCAAATACTTTTAGACTTTTACTCAAGTAGAATTTTACTTGGTGACTTTCACTTTTACTTGAGTCATTTTCTATTAAGGTATCTTTACCTTTACTCATATGACAATTGGGTTATTTTTCCACCACTGCCATATATATTTTTTAAATGTAACCTTTATTTATCTAGGCAAGTTAGTTAAGAACTAATTCTTATATACAATGACGGCCTACCCCAACCAAACCCTAGCCCGGATGACAGCGCCCTATGGGACTCCCAATCACAGCCGGTTGTGATACAGCCTGAGATGCAGTGCCTTAAGACCACTGCACCACTCGGGAGCCCATTTGCTTCATTGGTGTTAAAAGTGGAATGGTGGCTGTGAGGCCATCGGAACGCTTTGATGTGTGAGGGGGCTGAGGTTAGTTAAAGCATGTGGAGGGGGCAGTTAAGCACTTCTCGCTGTAAGAGTCACGTTACAATTCCCATCAATTGTGTTAACCCTATTGGCACAATGTGTAGGGGGTTTGCCTTTCCCACCAGAAACCCGGGTTTGCTTCCCACTCCCTCTGTTCACTACAATATCATTGAACTTTCTTTGAATATATCTACGCCAGTTTGGTTTCAGAATTTAGAACCGTAGAGCCTGAGGTAATTTCCTAACCTATTCAGTTGTCAGTCAAAGTGCAATACATTCTTGACATGCCTTCTCCATATGGTTCTGAGGTCACACGGCCATACTGTAGGATGGGCCCATCAGGTTACTGGAAATATTGAGCTATAAACCAGCATGCAAAGGACATAGGCACAATTAGGTTATCTCTTTGCTTGGCTTCCTTCCTGTGTCTGGCTTGTGCGGTGCCCAGATAACATTCAGTTAAATGGAATGGGGTCGTTACAAGCCATGCAGTCTGTTCTGAGTGCATGGGTTACCCAAAATGAATTAGCTTGATGCTAATTGGGAAGATAAAAGGACTGTTGGGTTAATGTAACTGCATAGAGAAGTACACCAGGCCATGTCTGACCAGTAGATATTCTCTGTAATGAAGTACCATGCCATACAGTTTGGGGTACACAGGTTTGTATTACATTTTTGGGAAATCATGTCCTGTTTTTTGTGTTTAACTTTGGATTTGCATACAGCTGTTACTCACTGATGGAAATTATGTCTGATGACGTGTGCTTTCTCATAACTTTATGATGGAGGTAATATGTACATGTAGGTAGAGTTATTAAAGTGACTATGCATAGATAATAACAGAGACTAGCAGTGGCGTAAAAAAGGGGGTGGGGTGGGCAATGCAAATAGTCTGGGAAGCCATTTGATTAGATGTTCAGGAGTCTTATGGCTTGGGGCTAGAAGCTGTTTAGAAGCCTCTTGGAACTAGACTTGGCGCTCCGGTACCACTTGTCGTGTGGTAGCAGAGAGAACAGTCTATGACTAGGGTGTCTGGAGTCTTTGACAATTTTTAGGGCCTTCGTCTGACACTGCCTGATATAGAGGTGCTTGGCCACAGTGATGTACTGGGCAGTAGGCCCAGGCCCTCTGTAGTGCCTTGCGGTCGGAGGCCGAGCAGTTGCCATACCAGGCAGTGATGCAACCAGTGATGCAACCAGTCTCGATGGTAGAACCTTTTGAGGATCTGAGGACCCATGCCAAATCTTTTCAGTTTGCTGAGGGGCAATAGGTTGTGTCATGCCCTCTTTACGACGGACTTGGTGTGCTTGGACCATGTTAGTTTGTTGGTGATGTGGACACAATCATCTCCTTTGCCTTGATCACATTGAGGGAGAGGTTGTTGTCCTGGCACTACACGGTCAGGTCTCTGACCTCCGCCCTATAGGCTGTCTCGTCATTGTTGGTGATCAGGTCTACTGCTGTTGTGTCATCAGCAAACTTAATGATGGTGTTGGAGTAGTGCTTGGCCACGCAGTCGTGAGTGAACAGGGAGTACAGAAGGGGACTAACCACGCACCCTGAACGGCCCCCATCTTGAAGATCAGCGTGGCAGATGTTGTTGCCTACCCTTACCACCTGGGGGCGGCCTATCAGGAAGTCCAGGATACAGTTGCAGAGGGAGGTGTTTAGTCCCAGGGTCCTTAGCTTATTGATGAGCTTTGAGGGCCCTATGGTGTTGAACGCTGAGCTGTAGTCAATGAATAACATACTCACATAATGTTCCTTTTGTCCTGGTGGGAAAGGGTGGTGTGGAGTGCAATAGAGATTCCATCATCTGTAGATCTGTTGGGGTGGTATGCAAATTGGAGTGGGTCTAGGGTTTCTGGGATAATGGTGTTGATGTGAGCCAACCAGCCTTTCAAAGCACTTCCTGGCTACAGACGTGAGTGCTACGGGTTTGTAGTCATTTAGGCAGGTTACGTTAGTGTTCTTGGGCACAGGGATTATGGTGGTCTGCTTAAAACATGTTGGTATTACAGACTTGGACAGGGATAGGTTGAAAATGTCAATGAAGACACTTGCTAGTTGGTCAGCGCATGCTCGCAGTACACATCCTGGTAATTCGTCTGGCCCTGCGGCCTTGTAAATGTTGACCTGTTTAAAGGTCTTACGCACATCGACTGCGGAGAGCGTGATTACACAGTCGTCCGGAACAGCTGGTGCTCTCATGCATGTTTCAGTGTTATTTGCCTCAAAGCGAGCATAGAAGTAGTTTAGCTCGTCTGGTAGGCTCGTGTCACTGGGCAGCTCTCGTCTGTGCTTCCGCTTGTAGTCTGTAATGGTTTGCAAGCCCTGCAACATCCGATGAGCATCGGAGCCGGTGTAGTACGATTAGATCTTAGTCCTGTATTGATGCTTTGTCTGTTTGATGGTTCGTCTGACGGCATAGCGGGATTTCTTATAAGCTTCCGGGTTAGAGTCCCGCTCCTTGGAAGCGGCAGCTCTAGTCTTTAGCTCAGTGCGGATGTTACCTGTAATCCATGGCTTCTGGTTGGGGTATGTACATATGGTCACTGTGTGGATAACGTCATCGATGCACTTATTGATGAAGCCAGTGACTGACGTGGTGTACTCCTCAATGCCATCGGAAAAATCCCAGAACATATTGGAGTCTGTGCTAGCAAAACAGCTAAGCTACAGGCTTAGCATCTGCTTTATCTGACCACTTTTTTTTATCTATCTGGTGCTTCCTGCTTTAGTTTTTGCTTGTTCGCAGGAATCAGGAGAATAGAATTATGGTCAGATTTGCCGAATGGAGGGCGAGGGAGATCTTTGTACACGTCTCTGTGTGTGGAGTGAAGGTGGTCTAGAGTTTTTTTCCCTCTGGTTGCACATTTAATTAACATGCTGATAGAAATTTGGTAAAACGGATTTAAGTTTCCCTGCATTAAAGTCCCCGGCCTCTAGGATCCCTGCCTCTGGATGAGCCTTTTCCTGTTTTTTTTATGGCGCAATACAGCTCATTGAGTGTCTTAGTGCCAGCATCGGTCTGTGGTGGTGTGTAGACAGCTATGAAATATACAGATGAAAACTCTAGGTAGATAGTCTGGTTTACAGCTTATCATGACATACTCTACCTCAGACGAGCAAAACAAATATTCATAGTCTGCCCCCCCCTTGCCCCCCTTGTCTTACCCGATGCCTATCTTCTATCCTGCCAATATAGCGTAAACCAGCCAGCTGTATGTTGATAATGTCGTCGTTCAGCCACGACTCCGTGGCTAAGATATTACCGTTTTTAATGTCCCGTTGGTAGTTTAATCTTCCTCGTAGGTCATCGATTTTATTTTCCAATGATTGCATGTTAGCTAGTAGAACGGAAGGCAGTGGTGGTTTATTAGATCGCCTATGAATTCTCAGAAGGTATCCTGACCTCCGTCCTCTTTTTCTGTGTCTTATCTTAACACAAATGACAGGGATTTGGGCCTGTTCCCAGGAAAGCAATATGTTCTTCACGTCAGGCTCATCTGACTCGTTAAAGAAAAAAAAAGCTTCTGCCAGTCCGTGGTGAATAATAGCTGTTCTGATGTCCAGAAGTTATTTTTAGTCATAAGAGACGTTAGCAGCAACATTATGTACAGAATATGTAAAAAAAAATTAAAATGTTTCAAACAACCCCAAAAAACGAACTAAAAAACACATTTGGTTAGGAGCATGTAAAACGTCAGCCATCTTCTCCGGTGCTATGATACAAAGTCCAAAGTCAGCCGCCTCATTCCCCTCCAAATAATATTGGACCCCTGCCATTTCGCTAACAGACTTTGTTCTCTGAAAACAAATAAAGCACAATTTTAAAGCACCATCGCATTCTCCGCTATGTAATCTGGTTTCCGAGCTGGCCATGGGTGCACCTCAGCCACGCTCAAGGTCTTAAACGGTATCATAACCGCCAGCGATGAGAGACAATACTGTGCAGCAGTATTCATCAACCTTCACCAACTACTTCTCAGATAGAGTTCAGTGTGTCAAATCGGAGGGCCTGTTGTCCGGACTTCTGGCAGTCTATGGGGGTGCCACAGGGTTCAATCCTCGGGCCGAATCTCTTCTCTGTGTACATCAATGTCGTCGCTCTTGCTGCTGGTGATTCTCTGATCCACCTCTATGCAGACGACACCATTCTGTATATTTCTGGCCATTCTTTGGACACTGTGTTAACCAACCTCCAGACGAGCTTCCATGCCATACAACTCTCCTTCCGTGTCCTCCAACTGCGCTTAAATTCAAGAAACTAAATGCATGCTCTTCAACCGATCGCTGCCCACACCTGCCCACCTGTCCAGCATCACTACTCTGGACGGTTCTGACTTAGAATATGTGGACAACTACAAATATCTAGGTGTCTGGTTAGACGTAAACTCTCCTTCCAGACTCACATTAAGCATCTCCAATCCAAAATTAAATGTAGAATCGGCTTCCTTTTTCACAACCAAGCATCATTCACTCATACTGCCAAACATACCCTCGTAAAACTGACCATCCTAGACTTTGGTGATGTCATTTACAAAATAGCCTCCAACACTCTACTCAGCATATTGGATGTAGTCTATCACAGTGCCATCCGATTTGTCACCAAAGCCCCATATACTACCCACCACTGCGACCTGTATGCTCTCGTTGGCTGGCCCTCGCTTCATATTCATCACCAAACCCACTGGCTCCAGGTCATCTATAAGTCTTTGCTAGTTAAAGCCCCGCCTTATCTCAGCTCACTGGTCACCATAGCAGCACCCATCCGTAGCACACGTTCCAGCAGGTATATTTCACTGGTCACCCCCCCAAAGCCAATTCCTCCTTCGGCCAATTCCTTTCCTTCCAGTTCTCTGCTGCCAATGACTGGAACGAACTGCAAAAATCACTGAAGCTGGAGACTCATATCTCCCTTACTAGCTTTAAGCACCAGCTGTCAGAGCAGCTCACAGATCACTGCACCTGTACATAGCCCATCTGTAAATAACCCATCCAACTACCTCATCCCCATACTGTTATTTATTTGATTTATTTTGCTCCTTTGCACCCCAGTATCTCTACTTGCACACTCATCTTCTGCACATCTATCACTCCAGTGTTTAATTGCTATATTGTAATTATTTCACCACTATGGCCTATTTATTTCCTTACCTCCCTTATACTACCTCATTTGCATACACTGTATATAGGCATTTTATATTGTATTATTGACTCTGTGTTGTTGTTTGTGTCGCACTGCTTTGCTTGATCTTGGCCTCCAGGACAAGGCAACCATTGGAGTGCAGCAGGCACTTTAACCGACCTGGAAGACCATGTGTGGTGAATTTAGGTAATCACTGAACTGATCAATTAGCTCAGTTGGTCAGGTGGGGTGAGAAGATTCAACAAATTCCTGCAGTACCCGCTGCACTCCAGAAACAGGGTTGCCTACCCCCGACTTAGGCTAAGGTTCAGTGGGCTATCAATGTTATGTGGAGACCACACATTTTGATTGACAATGATGCAGTGACATTTAATATCAAAATAATGATAATCATTGTCCATTTTCCGTGTTGGGTAACTTAGTCACACAGACACTTTTGAATTGAATTGACGCAAAAAAAGTTTGATACTGAGTTATTTGAAAAATCCAAATAAGACCTAGCAATATTCATCACATTACAATCAAAATACCAGCTTCACCGTAACAGAAATGGTTGAAAATATATTTGAGATTTAGAATTTTTCACCGGAGCAAGAAATAGCACCTGGACCAAAACCTCAGTGTATTTCTACACTGAACAAAATCGAATGCATTATGAGCTGAAACAAAAGATCCCAGAAATGTTCAAAGCTTATTTTTCTCAAATTGTGGCTCAAATTTGTTTACATCCCTGTTAGTGAGTATGTCTCTTTTGCCAAGATAATCCATCCACCTGATAGGTGTGGCAAATCAAGACGCTGATTAAACGGCATGATCATTACACAGGTGCACTTTGTGCTGGGGACAATAAAAAGCCACTCTAAAATTACACTTGTGTCACACAACACAATGCCACGGATGTCTCAAGTTGAGAGAGCGTGCAATTTGCATGCTGACTGCAGGAATGTCCACAAGAGCTGTTGCTAGAGAATTGAATGTTAATTTCTCTACCATAAGCCGCCTCCAACGTCATTTTAGAAAATTTGGCAGTACGTCCAACAAGTCTCACAACCATAGACCACGTGTAACCACACCAGCCCAGGACCTGCAGGATCGTCTGAGAGCAGCCACACTACTATCTGACCCGGGAACCCGCAAGACCAAAAAGCCTTCATTTCTCAGAACAAGAATAGACTTTCAGAAGAGTCTGAGTCTGTAATCGAACTCACAAATGCTGATGCTCCAGATACTCAACTAGTCTAAAGAAGGCCAGTTTTATTGCTTCTTTAATCAGGACAACAGTTTCCAGCTGTGCTAACATACAGTAATTGCAAAAGGGTTTTCTAATGATCAATTCACCTTTTAAAATTATAAACTTGGATTAGCTAACACAACGTGCCATTGGAACACAGGAGTGATGGTTGCTGATAATGGGCCTCTGTACGCCTATGTAGATATTCCATAAAAAATCTGCCGTTTCCAGCTACAATAGTCATTTACCATATTAACAATGTCTACACTGTATTTCTGATCAATTTGATGTTATTGTAATAGACAAATGTTTTTATTTTCTTTCAAATCCACAAATTTCTAAGTGACCCCAAACTTTTGAACCGTAGGTTATGTTTCTGCTTTTCAGATTTAGCCATTTCTGTGTGCTCTTTTTGTTCACTTAGTTGAGAATTCCCTGTAAGGAGAGAGACACGGAAGCCCAGCTAGCCTAGCTAGCCTAGCTGGCCAGCAGTCTCAAGTGGAGGTCACTATTGAACGTTTTCAACGCTCCAGGAGCTGTGTTTATTTTGCCCTATGTGGACCGCCCGGACTTTCAATGTAGCAACTGTTTGCTTGCAGAGGACTACAGGGGCAAAGTGGCTACTCTTAGCAAACATGTAGTGAATTTACACAATTTACTGGGGAATCCACACCCACCTACTTTTTCTTTCTCCTCTATTCCAGTAGCTGGGCGCCACTCTGGCTTGGTGGAAGTGTCGCC
Organism: Oncorhynchus mykiss; assembly: GCF_013265735.2. Classification (NCBI taxonomy): domain Eukaryota; kingdom Metazoa; phylum Chordata; class Actinopteri; order Salmoniformes; family Salmonidae; genus Oncorhynchus; species Oncorhynchus mykiss. The sequence goes on along the minus strand of NC_048581.1, from coordinate 36,707,263 downwards.
GCCAAGTGTTGGATCCATACCCAATGATTTCTCTCTCTTCCTTGGAGAATGAAGTAATTAAGCTGCCTCTGGACGTTCTTGTTCTTGATCCTATCAACCAGCCATGGAGATATGTCACTCACCGTGGAAGTTGAAAGCAGTGGCATCTTGGCAATGGGAAGCCCGGACCGGACACAGACTTCAAACAGCTTCGCCGCCCTGGATCCAGAAGTGCCGGCGCCTTCATCCTCTGTTCTGTCTCCCTCTCCAGTGGCTTCTAAGTCGAAGAAGATGCTCTACAGGTATGGCGGAGTCTATCCAGATCATCTTGGCTACTAGACTCTGCCCATGCATTTCAAGGCTGTGTTGAGACAATGACTCACGCCCTCTCAGATAATCCCTACCATTGTGTCGTTGAGTTGTCATAGTGCTGCAGCAAATGTACATTGTCCCCGGAGTGTTGGAAGTCATAATGTAAGTAACCTAATTTTAGGTCCCTCTCTAAGTCCCTGAATGCCTCTGTCGATCCTATAGCTAGTGTGTATATGAACCAGAGTTACAGTGCCTTGCGAAAGTATTCGGCCCCCTTGAACAATGCGACCTTTTGCCACATTTCAGGCTTCAAACATAAAGATATAAAACTGTATTTTTTTGTGAAGAATCAAGAACAAGTTGGACACAATCATGAAGTGGAACGACATTTATTGGATATTTCAAACTTTTTTAACAAATCAAAAACTGAAAAATTGGGCGTGCAAAATTATTCAGCCCCCTTAAGTTAATACTTTGTAGCGCCACCTTTTGCTGCGATTACAGCTGTAAGTCGCTTGGGGTATGTCTCTATCAGTTTTGCACATCGAGAGACTGACATTTTTTCCCATTCCTCCTTGCAAAACAGCTCGAGCTCAGTGAGGTTGGATGGAGAGCATTTGTGAACAGCAGTTTTCAGTTCTTTCCACAGATTCTCGATTGGATTCAGGTCTGGACTTTGACTTGGCCATTCTAACACCTGGATATGTTTATTTTTGAACCATTCCATTGTAGATTTTGCTTTATGTTTTGGATCATTGTCTTGTTGGAAGACAAATCTCCGTCCCAGTCTCAGGTCTTTTGCAGACTCCATCAGGTTTTCTTCCAGAATGGTCCTGTATTTGGCTCCATCCATCTTCCCATCAATTTTAACCATCTTTCCTGTCCCTGCTGAAGAAAAGCAGGCCCAAACCATGATGCTGCCACCACCATGTTTGACAGTGGGGATGGTGTGTTCAGAGTGATGAGCTGTGTTGCTTTTACGCCAAACATAACGTTTTGCATTGTTGCCAAAAAGTTCAATTTTGGTTTCATCTGACCAGAGCACCTTCTTCCACATGTTTGGTGTGTCTCCCAGGTGGCTTGTGGCAAACTTTAAACGACACTTTTTATGGATATCTTTAAGACATGGCTTTCTTCTTGCCACTCTTCCATAAAGGCCAGATTTGTGCAATATACGACTCTGATTGTTGTCCTATGGACAGAGTCTCCCACCTCAGCTGTAGATCTCTGCAGTTCATCCAGAGTGATCATGGGCCTCTTGGCTGCATCTCTGATCAGTCTTCTCCTTGTATGAGCTGAAAGTTTAGAGGGACGGCCAGGTCTTGGTAGATTTGCAGTTGTCTGATACTCCTTCCATTTCAATATTATCGCTTGCACAGTGCTCCTTGGGATGTTTAAAGCTTGGGAAATATTTTTTGTATCCAAATCCGGCTTTAAACTTCTTCACAACAGTATCTCAGACCTGCCTGGTGTGTTCCTTGTTCTTCATGATGCTCTCTGCGCTTTTAACGGACCTCTGAGACTATCACAGTGCAGGTGCATTTATACGGAGACTTGATTACACACAGGTGGATTGTATTTATCATTATTAGTCATTTAGGTCAACATTGGATCATTCAGAGATCCTCACTGAACTTCTGGAGAGAGTTTGCTGCACTGAAAGTAAAGGGGCTGAATAATTTAGCACGCCCAATTTTTCAGTTTTTGATTTGTTAAAAAAGTTTGAAATATCCAATAAATGTCGTTCCACTTCACGATTGCGTCCCACTTGTTGTTGATTCTTCACAAAAAAAATACAGTTTTATATCTTTATGTTTGAAGCCTGAAATGTGGCAAAAGGTCGCAAAGTTCAAGGGGGCCGAATACTTTCGCAAGGCACTGTATACTGTTAGCACTGAGGCAGTGTCCTGGTAGGAAGTTTGCTGTGTGCAGCTCACCTGGCAATATCAGCTCAAACATAAATATCACTGTCATGTCTATTTCTGATAAGCCTCTCAGTAAAACAATCAAAACAATCAAGCATCCCAGAAAAGTGCAAAAAAAATTGCCCACACTAACATATGTAGCCCAAGAAACAAGGTTCATGAAATCGACATTCATATACTGCTCTCTGAAACTCACTTAGATAATTCCTTTGATGATATAGTGGTATCAATATGGTTATAACATCTAGAGAAGAGACAGAAATACCAAAGGAGGTGGTGTTGCGGTGTATATTCAGAGCCATATTGTCACATTCGTTGTATGGAGGAGACCAAGGCGCAGCGTGGTAAGCGTACATAACTATTTTAATGAAAGAACGAACACTGACCAAAACTATACAAAAAAAAAAAAAAAAACGTGACGCTATATGACTAGTGCAAACAGGCAACTAAACATAGAATAACAACACACAAACTACCCAAGACATATAGCTACCTAAATATAGTCCCCAATCAGAGACAACGATAAATGGCTGCCTCTGATTGAGAACCAGTCTAGGAAACCATAGACATATAAACACCTAGACTACCAAAACCCCTAGACACACAAAAAACCCTAGACAATACAAAAACTTAACAAACCACCCTCGTCACACCCTGGCCTAACCAAAATAATAAAGAAAACTAAGAAAACTAAGGTCAGGGCGTGACACGTATTCCAGTAAATCTTCGAGAGGATCTCATGTGAAATATTGTTGAAGTAATATGACTTTATTCAATAGTGACCTGCGCAGGGGAGAACTTTTCTGGACGCAGCCAACATTGGACTCTCTTAGACACAAATACATTTTAGCTTATATAGGCAAGGCACATCAGATCAGCACACTCCTCTCTAACTGATTTTTCTTGGTAAGCTTAACTACTATGTACTGGAAGACCCCCCCCCCCCCCCCCCCCCTTCAATGTATAACACATGTGGGATTGCCTCGTTTCATACTCCCTTTTAACTTGGACAATAGCTTTAAAGCACACAGTACAGTTGTCTAACACAATTGTCATTCATCTTAATTTCCCCTTTTGTGCCATGGAGACTTCCATAAGCACAACTACACCAGCAATGTTGTTTATATTCAGAACCACATTGCTGTAAAGCTTAGAGACAATCTAATGTTAAATACTGTTGAAATAATATGGCTACAGGTTCATCTGCCTCATCTAAAGCCCATTCTTGTGGGAAGCTGCTATAGACCACCAAGTGCTAACAGTCAGTATCTGGATAACATGTGTGAAATGCTTGATAATGTATGTGATATCAACTGAGATGTATATTTTCTGGGAGATTTAAATATTCATTGGCATTCATCAAGCTGCCCTTTCAAGAAAAAGCTTCAAACTGTAACCAGTGCCTGCAAACTGGTTCAGGTTATCAGTCAAACTACCAGGGTAGTTACAAACAGCACAGGAATGAAATCATCAACATGTATTGATCACATCTTTACTAATGCTGAAGAAATGTGCTTGAAAGCAGTATCCAAATCCATCGGATGTCGTGATCACAATATAGCAGGCAGTTACTAATAAGTATGCAACCATTAAGAAAATTACTGTAAAAACTGATAAATCCCAGTGGATTGATGAGGAATTGAAAATTGTATGGTTGAGAGGGATGAGGCAAATGAATGGCAAATAAGTCTGGCTGCACAACCGATTGGCAAACGTACTGCAAACTGAGAAATCATATGACTAAACTGAATAAAAAGAAGAAACTATACTATGAAACAAATTACATAAAGAATGATAGTAAAACGCTTTGGAGCACCTTCAATTACATTTTGGGAGAAAAGGCAAACTCAACTCCATCTTTCATTGATTCTGATGACTCATTCATTACCAAACCGACTGATATTGCCAACTACTTTTTTAATTGGCAAGATTAGCAAACTTAGGCATGACATGCCAGCAACAAACACTGACACTACACATCCAAGTATATCTGATCAAATTATGACAGACAAGAATTGTAATTTTGAATTGTGTAAAGTGAGTGTGGAAGAGGTGAGAAAAGTATTGTTGTCTATCAACAATGACACGACAGTAGGATATGACAACTTGGATGGAAAATTACTGAGGATAATAGCAGACAATATTGCCACTCCTATTTGCCATATCTTCAATTTTAGCCTACTAGTCATTCCGCTACCTAAGAATAGCCAACCAATCAACCTCTTACCAACCCTTAGTAAAGTTTTGGAAAAAATTGTTTGACCAGATACAAGGCTATTTTACAGTAAACAAATTGACAATGGACTTTCAGAACGCTTATAGGGAAGGACATTCAAATGACTGATGATTGGCTGAGAGAAATTGATGATAAAAGGATGCTTTGTTAGACTTTAGTGCAGTTTTTGACATTATCGATCATAGTCTGCTGCTGGAAAAACGTATGTGTTATGGCTTTACACCCCTTGCTATATTGTGGAAAAATAGTTACCTGCCTCTCCAACAAAATCCAGGTAGAACCAGGAATTCCCCAGGGCAGCTGTCTAGCCCCCTTACTTTTTTCAATATTTACTAACTGAAATAACTGCAGCTCTTTGTTAAGTTAACAAAGAGCTGCAGTTAGTTTCGGAATGCGTAGCAAGGAATAAGTTGGTCCTAAATATTTCAAAAACTGAAAGCATTGTATTTGGGACAAATGGTTCACTAAATCCTAAACCTCAACTAAATCTTGCAATAAATAATGTGGAAATTGACAAGTTGATACTAAACTGCTAGGAGTTACCCTGAATTGTAAACTGTCACTGGTCAAAGCATATTGATACAACAGTAGCTAAGATGGGGAGAAGACTATCAATAATAAAGCACTAGTCTACCTTCTTAACAACACTATCAACAAGGCAGGTCCTACAGGCTCGAGTTTTGTCGCACCTGGACTACTGTTCAGTCTTGTGGTCAGTTGCCACAAAGAGGGACTTAGGAAAATTGCAATTGGCTCAGAACAGGGCAGCACGGCTGGCCCTTGGATGTACACAGAGAGCAAACATGAATAATATGCATGTCAATCTCTCCTGGCTCAAAGTAGAGGAGAGACTGACTTCATCACTACTTGTATTTGTGAGAGGTATTGACATGATGAAAGCACCGAGCTCTCTGTTCAAACGACTAGCACACATCTCAGACACCCACGCATACCCCACAAGACATGCCACAGGAGGTTCTCTTTACAGTCCCCAAGTCCTGAACAGACTATGGGAGGCGCACAGTACTACATAGAGCCATGACTACATGGAACTCTATTCCAAATCAGGTAACTGATGCAAGCAGTAGAATCAGATTTAAAAAGCAGGTAAAAGTACACCTTCTGGAACAGCGGGGACTGTGAAGTAACATAAACATAGGCACAGCCACATGCATATAAACACCCACAATAACATACGCACTATGCACACACATACACATTAATTTTGCGTTGTAGATATGTTGTAGTGGAGTATAGGCTTGAGGGCACACACTTAGTGTGTTATGAATTCTGTAATGAATGTATTGTAATATTTTTTTAAATTGTGTAACTGCCTTAATTTTGCCGGATCCCAGGAAGAGTAGCTGCTGCCTTGGCAGCTAACGGGGATCCATAATAAATATAAATACAAATACAAATCAATCAAAGAGAAAAGTTATGTTCTTAGTGCCTAAACAGAGAGGCTTCAGAATCTTGCATTACTAACAATGAAAATAATAAACAAGGATATAAGGTAGTACAGAGTTTACCTTTGCAAAGGGGACAATCATTAATTTGACAAAGGGCACAATCACTTGGAAAAACTCTTTCTACACCATAAGCATTTATGGAGCATTTAGGAACATCCAAATAATCTACGTTGACAAAAGATACAACACTTAAAGATATTCCGCCTTTTGTAGTGAAATTAATGTGTGTTCATGCCCAACAGGATGACTGATTTACAGATTATTTTAAAGAAAGGGACATCCATGTCTCTTCTTCTGCGGTGCTTGCTCTGTCTCTCTTGTGAACTGTTTTGGATGGGTGGAGAAAAAGGAGTATCAGTGTAAGTGTGGGATGAGGTTGGGAAAGGTTTTGCAATTGGGGTTGGGCTAAGGGAGTCACTAAATTAATGTGTAGCTGTGGGGATGGGTACATAATCGCCTTCTTCTGAGCTCCCTTCCCTGGGGAGCACACGATTTCCCGGCGGAGTGGCTAAGACTACAGTTCCAGCCCCTCCCGGCCCTGCTTCGCTGGACACTAGTAATATAAACAGGGGCAGGCATGATTCCAGGCCCAAAATTACTGCAGTGCCTTTGCCACTTTCCAGCAGCAGTCGTCTCTGGTTCCTACGGCTCTGGGACTCTCTTGCATTGGGAGGAATTGATCCAATCATTTTGGCACTTCACTGCAGTCTGGGTGGTCAGCAGGATCTGTAACAATCCCTACCACCTGGGATCCAAGGCCCTGTCTCGAACATGCTGCTTGATCAAGACCCAATCACCAGGTTCCAAGGAATGGTGTGGCTGGTCTCCTGGAGGGGTCTGGGCTGCTAATACCTGTGAGTGGACAGCTCGAATACAGTCAGTTAGTGCTTTGCAGTATTTCATAATGTTCTCATCCACCCAGTGTAACTCAATGTGTGAGGGAAGTGGAGATGCAGTCGTTCTCATAGGTCTGCCAATGAGAATCTCGTGGGGGTTTAGTCCAGTCTTTTCCCTTGGTGTGGATCGCATAGACCACAGCACGAGGGGAAGAGCATAAACCCACTTCACTTTGAACAATTCCCGAGTTCTTTGCTTCCTCATTGCTAGAGGGAAACGCTTCCACCCATTTAGAATAGGTGTCTACTACAACTAACATGTATTTCCTTTTCTGGCACGTAGGAGACATACTGTACGTACAAAATCAATCGGAATATTTACAAATGGTCCCCACGGGACTGGTAGTCGAGACAAGTAAATGGTTATTTGTTTTGCTACATTATGTTGTTGGCAATTAAACATTGTGCACACCTTATGCTGAGATAGTACATTTTTTACTTGTACTGACCATTCCTCCTTTGGACAGATGACTCACACTGTGATACATGCGTCCAAGATAACCCAACATTACTGGTAGCTAATCGTTCAAAGGTTGTACCTTCCTCAGTAAAACCCTACCCATATGTATCCAACAGAGTATGAACTTGCAATAATTGGTTACAGTAATCAACCAGTAGTCACTAATCCATAGTAGCTTGTTATCGGCTGGAGTACACAACGATGCCTTCTCTCTCAATCTTGGGAGGAAACCCTCCCTAACCACGGAGCTCAAGAGATTCCTACAAAAAAAAAGTTAATTTGTTTCAGAAACCACCTGCAGGATGACATTTCCAGTGTGAAATCATATGACACCTCTCCACAAAATATGAATGAGGGCACAGGAATGTGTAGGAGTCGTTTTTCTCTACCACTCCCTTACATCTCCCCCTTGGCAGTGTAACTCAATATTTCTTCGGAAGGAAAAATCTAATAAAATGACAAATTTAAAATAAAACCCCAATCACAATAACAAACAAAATTAGAATTTACAACCCCTGATAAATTCATAAGGACATTATTGTAACCCATACGGGGATTTAAGGAATAGAATAGAGACAGGTTTCTATCACATCACTCATGCGCTTGTTTTGTGTCAGTAGCTTACCCGCCCCTTCTGTTGTACTTTCTTAACAATTCAGGGGCAGCGCTGTCTCCTTCTTGCCCGTAGAACTATTGATCAATTATAAAGGGTAAAAATACAAACAAACAAAAACATACAAAAACAACAATACTTCTTTCCCTTTGCTTCAGACTCATTGTTTTAAAACATTAAAAAGATTTTCTGTACCAGGTTTACAATGTTTTTCAGTACCTTTTTCATCAGGAGAACTGACATGCACGGTATGCACCCAAAATTCTGACAATAGATATTGTACTTCAGAACATTTAATTTGTGTGCCCTTCAAGGTGCATCCTTTCTCACCCGTGAAGAACATACTAACCCCCCCCCAAATAATAGTAAACCACACCCAATGAATCAGGCACCGTATTAACATTATTAACAAATATTCCTAATGGTTGGGTTGTGTGTGTGTGTGTGGTAAAACTTAGGGGCAAAAACTAACAAACGGCCAGGCTGTACTTAATCGGGAGCTCCCTTAACAGCCGGATCCAGGTACCTTTATACTTTATAGAACTGCAGAATGTCACTATCTGCTCTCCAATGGCACCATCCCCAGGAAGTATTTCAAAGGTAGAGATACAGAATCATTGATCAACTCATCAGAATACTTGGCAGGTGACACCCCATCCTCTACTGGAAAATGAAATAAACATTCTTAGTTTTCACTATGCAAAACATGAATCAGTCCTAAAAGTAAAAATAAATAAATAAATGGTACATTCCATTTTAACATTATATTTAACTTTCCATTTAATTTCTTTCTCACTTTCACTCGTCTACATACAGTGCCTTGCGAAATTATTCGGCCCCCTTGAACTTTGCGACCTTTTGCCACATTTCAGGCTTCAAACATAAAGATATAAAACTGTATTTTTTTGTGAAGAATCAACAACAAGTGGGACACAATCATGAAGTGGAACGACATTTATTGGATATTTCAAACTTTTTTAACAAACCAAAAACTGAAAAATTGTCCGTGCAAAATTATTCAGCCCCTTTACTTTCAGTGGCGCAAACTCTCTCCAGAAGTTCAGTGAGGATCTCTGAATGATCCAATGTTGACCCAAATGACTAATGATGATAAATACAATCCACCTGTGTGTAATCAAGTCTCCGTATAAATGCACCTGCACTGTGATAGTCTCAGAGGTCCGTTAGAGAGCATCATGAAGAACAAGGAACACACCAGGCAGGTCCGAGATACTGTTGTGAAGAAGTTTAAAGCCGGATTTGGATACAAAAAGATTTCCAAAGCTTTAAACATCCCAAGGAGCACTGTGCAAGCGATAATATTGAAATGGAAGGAGTATCAGACCACTGCAAATCTACCAAGACCTGGCCGTCCCTCTAAACTTTCAGCTCATACAAGGAGAAGACTGATCAGAGATGCAGCCAAGAGACCCATGATCACTCTGGATGAACTGCAGAGATCTACAGCTGAGGTGGGAGACTCTGTCCATAGGACAACAATCAGTCGTATACAGAGATTTGTCTTCCAACAAGACAATGATCCAAAACATAAAGCAAAATCTACAATGGAATGGTTCAAAAATAAACATATCCAGGTGTTAGAATGGCCAAGTCAAAGTCCAGACCTGAATCCAATCGAGAATCTGTGGAAAGAACTGAAAACTGCTGTTCACAAATGCTCTCCATCCAACCTCACGGAGCTCGAGCTGTTTTGCAAGGAGGAATGGGAAAAAATTTCAGTCTCTCGATGTGCAAAACTTATAGAGACATACCCCAAGCGACTTACAGCTGTAATCGCAGCAAAAGGTGGCGCTACAAAGTATTAACTTAAGGGGGCTGAATAATTTTGCACGCCCAATTTTTCAGTTTTTGATTTGTTAAAAAAGTTTGAAATATCCAATAAATGTCGTTCCACTTCATGATTGTGTCCCACTTGTTGTTGATTCTTCACAAAAACATACAGTTGTATATCTTTATGTTTGAAGCCTGAAATGTGGCAAAAGGTCGCAAAGTTCAAGGGGGCCGAATACTTTCGCAAGGCACTGTATCTGTTTACTTCAACTCCGACTCTTCCATCCCTTTCCAACAAGAAAGCCCTCAATCACCATCACTTACATCTCTCGTCCACTCTAACACTTCTTTCCCTCTACAATCTCTACTATAATCTAGCTCTCTCGGGTGTGAGTTGCCTCTCACCCAGCGAGATGTGGTGTCCGAGGTATGAGACGGCTTTATTGCACAGCTGTAACTTCTTTTCGGAGGCGTTGTGACCATTATTCAATACTTCAGTTAGGACGGTGATAACGTCTCTCTCATGAGTATCTTTGTCTATATAAGTTCCATCCGCTTGCCGGACAGCTGTGACAACTGGCACTATTCGCTGTGGGTGTTGAGACAGTTTTTCCTTGTCTGAGGATTGGCTAGATCTAGTATTACATGGTCTAGGTGTGTTTTTAGTGCTACCTATTTGTGTTTTAACTTCTTCCAGATGTTCTTTGAGTTGTTCTTTGAGTTGTTCATATGAGTTCTGAATGTCCTCATAGTTTTGCTGGGAATCTTTCAGTAGATCTAGGTTTGGGTAGACTGATTGGATTTCCTCTCCTCCTACTGCCTCATGGGTCTGGAGCTGAGCTTAGTGTAGAAACGGATTCCTATTGGAATGAGATCTCTGGCTTGCAATAAGATCTTCTGTTGCTGGGAGAGAATTGTCAGGGGTGCTGTGTGGGGGAGGCTGACAGCCTGACACATTTTTGGCTCAGCGTCTTTCTTTTTCTCTGGGTTTAGTTCCTGTCTCAGTTTATCTTCCCTACGCTGACGTTTATTTTGTTCACATTTTGCACAGAATGTATCTACTAATAAGTAGTCCAGAGATGTGGAGCCTTTTTGTTTCTCTAAGGCTTTTATATCTCCCTCTCTTACAGACCCTTCAGCTGGCCATGCAGGACTTTTTTTAAATCAATCAAATATATTTATAAAGCCAATTTTATATCAGTCGATGTCATAAAGTGCTATACAGAAACCCAGCCTAAAACACCAAACAGCAAGCAATGCAGATGTAGAAGCATGGTGGCTAGGAAATCTAGGAGACAGGAACCTAGGAAGAAACCTAGAGAGCAACCAGGCTCTAAATGGTGGCCAGTCCTCTTCTGGCTGTGCCGGGTGGAGATTATAACAGTACATGGCCAAGATGTTCAAACGTTCATAGATGACCAGCAGGGTCAAATAATAATAATCACAGTGGTTGTAGAGGGTGCAACAGGTCAGCACCTCAGGAGTAAATGTCAGATGGCTTTTCATAGCCAATCATTCAGAGATAGAGACAGCAGGTGCGATGAACAGGTCAGGGTTCCGTAGCTGCAGGCAGAACAGTTGAAACTGGAGCAGCAGCACAACCAGGTGGACTGGGGACAGCAATGAGTCATCAGGCCAGGCAGTCCTGAGGCATGGTCCTAAGACTCAGGTCCTCTGAGAGAAGAGAGGGAGAAAGAGAAAGAGAAAGAAAATTAGAGGGAGCATACTTAAATTCACACAGGACACCAGGTAAGACAGGAGAAATACTTCAGATATGTCAGACTGACCCTAGCCCCCCGACACATAAAATATTGCAGCATAATTACTGGAGGCTGAGACAGGAGAGGTCGGGAGACAGGGCCAACCAGGCAGGATATAACCCCACCCACTTTGCCAAAGCACAGCCCCCACTCCACTAGAGGGATATCTTCAACCACCAACTTACTAACCTGAGACAAAGCCGAGTATAGCCCAAGAAGATCTCCCCCACGGCACGAACCCGAGGGGGGCGCCAACCTGGACAGGAAGATCACATCAGTGACTCAACCCCTCCTAGGGACGGCATGGAAGAGCACCAGTCAGCCAATGACTCAGCCCCTGTAATAGGGTTAGAGGCAGAGAATCCCAGTGGAGAGAGGGGAACCGCCCAGGCAGAGACAGCAAGGGCAGTTCGTCGCTCCAGTGCCTTTCAGTTCACCTTCACATCCCTGGGCCAGACTACACTCAATCATAGGACCTACTGAAGAGATGAGTCTTCAATAAAGACTTACATTTCGAGACCGAGACTGCGTCTCTCACATGGATAGGCAGACCATTCCATAAAAATTGACCTCTACAGGAGAAAGCCCTGCCTCCAGCTGTTTCCTTAGAAATTATAGGGACAATAAGGAGGCCTGCATCTTGTGACCATAGCGTACATGTAGATATGTACGGCAGGACCAAATCCGAAAAGATAAGTAGGAGTAAGCCCATGTAATACTTTGTTAGCAGTAAAACCTTGAAATCATCCCTAGCCTTCCAGGCTAGCACTGGAATAATATGATAATTTTTGGGGGTTCTAGTCAAGATTCTAGCAGCCGTGTTTAGCACTAACTGAAGATTATTTAGTGCTTTAAACAGGTAGCCTGAAAGGAGAGCATTGCAGTGCGTCTAACCTAGAAGTAACAAAAGCATGGATACATTTTTCTATATCCTTTTTGGACAGAAAGTTTCTGATTTTTGCAATATTCACGTAGATGGAAAAAAGCTGTCATTGAAACAGTCTTGATATGTTCGTCAAAGGAGAGATCAGGGCCAGAGTAACGCCGAGTTCCTTCACAGTTTTATTTGAGACGACTGTACAACCATCAAGATTAATTGTCAGATCCAAAAGAAGATCTCTTTGTTTCTTGGGACCTAGAACTAGCATCTCTGTTTTGTCCGAGTTTAAAAGTAAAAATGCATGCATTTGCACAACTGTACCACTTACATCTACAGTGCATTCGGAAAGTATTCAGACCCCTTGACTTTTTCCACAATTTGTTACGTTAATGCCTTATTCTAAAACGGTTTCAGTAAAAAAATAAATCCTCATCAATCTACACTCAATACCCCATAATGGCAAAGCTAAAACAGGTTTTTAGATATTTTGACAAATGTATTAAATATAAAAAACAAATACCTTTATCTACATAAGTATTCATACCCTTTGCTATGAGACTCAAAATTGAGCTAAGGTGCATTCTGTTTCCATTGATCACCCTTGAGATGTTTCCACAACTTGATTTGAGTCCACCTGTGATTCATTCAATTGATTGGACATGATTTTGGAAGGCACAAACCTGTCTATATATGGTCCCACAGTTGACAGTGCATGTCAGAGCAAAAACCATGAGGTCAAAGGAATTGTCCGTAGAGCTCCGAGACAGGATTGTGTCGAGGCACAGATCTTGGGAAGGGTACTAAAACATTTCTGCAGCATTGAAGGTACCCAAGAACACAGTGGGCCTCCATCATTCTTAAATGGAAGTAGTTTGAAACCACCAATACTATTCCTAGAGCTGTCCGCCCGGCCAAACTGAGCAGTTGGGGAGAAGGGACATTGTCAGGGAGGTGACCAAGAAACCAATGGTCACTCTGACAGAGCTCCAGAGTTCCTCTGTGGCGATAGGAAAACCTTCCAGAAGGACAACCATCTCTGCAGCACTCCACCAATCAGGCCTTTATGGTAGAGTGGCCAAACAGAAGCAAGTCCTCAGTAAAAGGCACATGACAGCCCACTTGGAGTTTGCAAAAAGGCACCTAAAGGACTATCAGACCATGAGAAACAAGATTCTCTGGTCTGATGAAACCAAGATTGCACTCTTTGGCCTGAATGCCAAGCATCACGACTGGAGGAAACCTTGCACCATCCCTACGGTGAAGTATGGTGGTGGCAGAATCATGCTGTGGGGATGTTTTTCTTATTTATTTATTTATTTATTTTTTAATTTGTGAATTTTTTACCCCTTTTTCTCCCCAATTTCATGGTATCCAATTGTTTAGTAGCTACTATCTTGTCTCATCGCTACAACTCCCGTACTGGAGAGAGAGACGAAGGTTGAAAGTCACACGTCCTCCGATACACAACCCAACTAAGCCGCACTGCTTCTTAACACAGCGCTATCCAACCCGGAAGCCAGCCACACCAATGTGTCGGAGGAAACACTGTGCACCTGGCAACCTTGGTTAGCACGTACTGCGCCCGGCCCGCCACAGGAGTCGCTGGTGCGCGATGAGACAAGGATTTCCCTACCGGCCAAACCCTCCCTAACCTGGATGACGCTAGGCCAATTGTGCGTCACCCCACGGACCTCCCAGTCGCGGCCGGTTACGACAGAGCCTGGGCGCAAACCCAGAGTATCTGGTGGCACAGCTGGCGCTGCAGTACAGCGCCCTTAACCACTGCGCCACCTGGGAGGCCTGTGGGGATGTTTTTCAGCGGCAGGGACTGGGAGACAAGCTATGGTTCGTTGATGAAAACCAGCCCCAGAGCGCTCAGGACCTCAGACTGGGGCAAAGGTTCCTCTTCCAACAGGACAATGATCCTATGCACACAGCAAAGACAATGCAAAAGTGGCTTCAGGACAAGTCTCTGAATGTCCTTGAGTGGCCTAGCCAGAGCCCAGACTAGCACCCGAGACCAGGAAATAGCTGTGCAGCAACGCTCCCCATCTAACCTGACAGAGCTTGAGAGGATCTGCAGAGAAGAATGGGAAAAACTCCCCAAATACAGGTGTGCCAAGCTTGTAACGTCATACCGAAGAAGACTCAAGGCTGTAATCGCTGCCAAAGGTGCTTCAACAAAATACTGAGTCTGAATACTTATGTAAATGTGATATTTCAGTTTTTTATTTTTGATAAATTACAACAATTTAGAGGGAGGGAGAAAGAGAGCCAACTCACTGGGCAAAAACTGAGTAAATCAACATTGTTTCACATAATTTCCACCAAAACATTCTATGTGATGTTAAAAAAAAAGTGTTATCAATGTAAGGGAATTTTATCTTTTTTTCAGCCAACTTTTAACCTAAATCCACTGGCATTGTGACATTTTTTATTGACAACCCAACCAAATGTAAATCAAAACTAGAAGTTGAACTGACGTCTGTGCCCAGTTGGATGGTTACTTGTTGAAGCCTGAGAAAGGGAGTCCTGGCTGTAGCTCCAGTCTGGCATTATGCCCCATTCCTTGCACTGTGGCGTATCATCTGCACAAGATAGTTTAGATTATGACGTATGTGAGAGACTCTTTTTTTCTATCCAAAGAGGTAGAGCAGAGTTTTTTCCATCAACTTTTAGTTCACTTTCAAAAGACTAATGCACTTCCCAGTCATAGTAATTTGGTTCTTACAATTTGTCAATGTCATCAACCTGGTCACTGAAAGCATTGCTTTTATAGTCATTAGCAGTGCCTCTGAACTCATTTCCTAAGGAAAAGACTGACACTGTAGAACCAAGATTAATAAAGGGAGATGAAAAAAACATTTTGCTCCTAAAATGTACAGTTTACAATAATTATTGAATCATAAAAAAGTAATTAATTATATATTTTCATCAGTAATCAGTTTTCTCTTCTAATTCGGTTTAGAATTGTGCAATTGAGTAAATCATCTACAGTAATGACCATGTTTTTGTGAGAGTCCAGATGTGAATGCTGTATGATAAGCTGGGTGAAGAGGAGCAACAACCTCTCAGTCACACTGTATCAGTTTTAGTACCCAAACATGGGGAATGGTTGGAGGTGGGGTCGACAGAGACAGTATTTGCCCGGGCACCTTTTGAACTGACAGACAGGATGCATGGGTGAACAAAGCAGGACATTACTTTAGCCACAGTTTTCAAATAACTATTATTTCTTGGGAGGGAACTTCCATGTGTGGTGACAAATTGGTACATACAAGACACATAGCAACATAGAACATATTAGTTTCAAACTTAAATGCCCACGGTGTCAAGGTGTTTTGGTGCAGTTTTAGGATTTGCCACTAGCCCAATGGAAGAAGGTACTAGAGTGGTTATGGCTAAGATGTGTTGTTCTTTTGTGTGGAGAGACGGCAACATGTACAGCCATGTCTGTGTCGATGCGATACGTCTGTCAGTCACATCACATGACTTGCATCCTGCTCTTTATCTCTCCCTCCAGATCCATAGAGTCTTGACATGCTCTGTCCACTCTGGCACATTGAGGGTTGGCATTGACTGTAAGAAAAACAGACTTGATCAACATTTAGGCTTATAATTTTTCAGTCATGATTTATTTTTTGGCCATAATACAAAGACTCACCCCAAATCCAGAGAGGGATGTCTTCATGTGCCATGATCAATGAGTTCCCAGGTGTGTGTGTGCACGTGTGTGTGTCTAGTTTGTGAAACTTCTGGTTGTGGCCAAACAAAGATCTTTTCACATAGTAGCTGTAAAATCAGTTTCTAATAAACAAACATCGACATGTTTCGACAAATCTTGGCATCCAGTTGCATAACCATAAGGAAATTGGATTATACATGATGTCTGGTAATGTGTCCTTAAATTGATGATAATAAGGATCGGGTGAATTTCTCATAACTCATCCCATAGAGCACATAGGAAACCTTTTGTATGTTCCTAAAGGAATGTACAACAGAGATGAACAACAAGGGCGATAAATGATTCAAAACACATTGGTATAAGTTTGTAAAACTTCATTGCCATGCTGATTTACTGCTTGTGTGTTTTCTTCCAATGAAAAGGGGTAGATACCACTTAAAACCCATAAGCTACACTTATTCATAACATGTTCATATCCAGGACGTGAGCCATACTGTACATGGATTTGAAGCATTGTATATCATCTCTGTAATTATTGCACAGAAAAATCTGAGGGAAACATTAGGGTGTGATGTTGACTTTACATCATCAACTTTAATTCACTCTGACCTTTATTGTCTTCCTTCTTATACACTGTACAGTTTCCCTTTGGTTCCATGTCTTCAGCTCAACCATGACTGTCATTGTTTTTTCACATTTTGGAAGGGCTAATGTAACCCAGATAACTGTAAAATGCTCTCCAGAGCACTTGGAAGGGGTAAGGAGGTTTCAAGGAGGGACCTCTGCTTAAACGAGGACTGCTCTGTAGTATTTTTGCCGCGTGTGGGACGGAAGATACCCAAGCCAAGAGCTCAAAAGTTGAACACTACAACTGATATAATGTTTCTCCCAAATGAGAATTCCTCTGTTGATGGGTGTGGAAAACATTCTGTTTCCTCTTCAAAAAGTCCATGGTTTTTACCACTTTACAAAATCGGATGGAGATTTGAAAGTATTTTCAAGGGTAACACAATCATTAATTGGACCAGGGAGAACCTAAGATTCTCAACAGGGAGAGGGCAAGAAAACATGAGTGTTTGTCCTGAGGGAGTTTGAATTCACAATAGCAGAGACATGACAGATTTCCCTGTGCTTCCTCTGCTCCTTAATAATTTATTTGCCAAAGGAAGATCTCCTCCAGTGCAAATGTAGAGGTCACCTGATGAAATCTCCTAAATGAAACACACAAAAAATTAAGAAAAAACGACCATAAGAACATGTTGGTGCTACCGAAAAGATTTGCAATAATCTTCATATAAGGCCGATTCAAGCAAACGTGTCATTGGGTCTAACGATTGTTTCACGACAAACTGTGCATGTGCAGACAGTCAAATAAAAGCCACTCCTTCAATATAAATTAGTTTTTGACGTAAATGAAAACGTGTCAGTTTGTCACTTTCACACAGTTTGAGTAATAAAATGTTCAGCTACTTAAAACATTGGCTCAATTCTAGGTTGTGCCTTTTAAACATTTTGAAAATAAACAACTAAAATAATGTCACTTCTCTCATTAACTTCTCAAACCCCAAAATCCAGCCGGCCTGGTCTGCTTCGCAAGCGTTCCTGGAAGTCTCACGATGCTGTGTCTCTGGGTTTAGAAACTGTGGCTATAGTTTTATGTCAATAGAAACAGACAGAAACAGCCAAGCTGCCTTTTGTGTCATACTTACTATCCCACTGTCTGTCATGAGAATGGTGCATTTAAGCCACAGTAATAGCTAGTAACAGCCTTAGAGATAGGATATTGAGACATAAAGAGAGTGAGTGGTGAGGTACTGACAAAGAGGGAGAGGTAGTATCCTGGGGATTTTATGAGCGAGCAAGTGAGCTTGGTGGATGGGAAGGAAGGAAAGTTAGGAAAATTGCCACATGAACTACAAATAATTTGTACTGCTACAGTGGCAAATATTAAAATAAAATCTTATTCCAAATTAAACAAAACACCCACATCTTTGTGTCATGGTTTAAACAAACAAAACATCTCCATGTGGCTGCGCTTCTCATCCCGGTACAGTCCCATATCTCAGCCCCTTTTCAGGTGTCCCAACTTTTCTTTCTACAAAAATGGTCCTTTTGTCAGCAAGCCTACAAGAATGTAGACCTAATCACAATCACTGTTTTTGATGCTGGAATTATTTAGGAGTGGACGAACATGCACAGGTAGCCTACTTTTTTTAAATTGGAAAAAGGGAAGGGGTCTAAATACTCTCCGAATGCACTGTATGTAAGCACTCCTTCTGATTGTAATGTGATCCCGGATAAATTCTGGAAAACTGTCATATCCCTGAAGAGTTCTACTTCGTCCTCTTTGCCACAACAAACTAATTCAGACACTGGCCTCATTACCTAAGACAATGCCATCATTGATGCATTTAATCACCATTTTATTTCAACTGGCTATGTCTGAGAAATAACTTCTAAGCCTATTCACAATGATACTGGGCTGGATACTGATAGGGGAAGCCTGCTGAATGATCAGAGAAATTATATTCCAAACTTTTCATTTAGTCTATTTAAAGAAAAAGAAGTCCTGGATTCTTTGCTAGCAATAGACAACAAGAAATCCACAGGGGCCGACCAATTGGATCCTGATCTGTTTAAGTGTGCAGTCCTCAGCATTGTTGGCTCAACAACCCACATTCTTTATTTAACATAGTTACCAGGAAATATTCAAAAAGTATAGAAATCAGGTCTTCTGCTGCCACTCCATAAGGGTGAGGATAGTTGTGATCTTAATAATTATTGCCCCATTTCAAGGCTTTACTTGTCTAGCTAAGATTCTTGAATCCTTGCTAAATGTACTACTTTGCTTTTTTTAAATCTGAGAAATGTATTTTGAATGTAAACCAATCAGGGTTTAGGCCTTGGCATAGCACTATTACAGCAACCACTTTAGTTGTTCATGCTTTAGACAATCAAATGAAATGTGCTGCTTTGTTTATGACAGTTGTCAAAAGCATTTGATACTGTTTATCATGCTATTTTATTGAATAAGTTGTCCCCGATAGGCCTGGTCTCTGACACCTGTTAATGGTTTCATGATTATCTTAGTGACGGAACAAAGGTCATCATGATTGATGGGGTTAAGTTTGAATTTCTTAAAGTGCATAAAGGTGGAACCTGTTCTCTTCACTATTTATATAAACACCATTGGTCAATCTGTTAAAAATTCTAAACTTCATCTATATGCGGATGATACTATGATGTATGCTATTGCCCCCACTGTTGGACGCTGGAGTAGTGGAAACGCGTTCTCTGGAGTGACAAATCTGGGTTTGGTGGATGCCAGGAGAAGGCTACCTGACCGAATGCATAGTGACAACTGTAAAGTTTGGTGGAGGAGGAATAATGGTCTGGGGTTGTTTTTCATGGTTCGGACTAGGCCAGTGAAGGGAAATCTTAATGCTACAGTATACAATTACATTTTAGACTATTCTGTGCTTCTAACTTTGTGCCAACAGTTTGAGGAAGGCCCTTTCCTGTTTCAGCATGACAATGCCCCGTGGACAAAGCGAGGTCCATACACAAATGGTTTGTCGAGATCGGTGTGGAAAAACTTGACTGGCCTGCACAGAGCCCTGACCTCAACAGAACTGAACACCTTTGGGATGAATTGGAACACCAACTGCGAGCCAGGCCTAATCAGTGCCCAACCTCACTAATGCTTGTGGCTGAATGGAAGCAAGTTCCCGCAGCAATGTTCCAACATCTAGTGGAAAGCCTTCCCAGAATAGTGGAGGCTGTTGTGGCCACAAAGGGGGGACGAAATCCATATTAATGCCCATGATTTTGGAATAAGGTGTTTGACGAGCAGATGTCCACATACACATACTTTGGTCATGTAGTGTAGCTGATGGTAGTACTGTTGGCCTTGCAGTGGGTGAACAAAATTAAGCCGGACAGGGTTGTTGTGTGTTCTGATTCATGTGCTGTATGGATGAGTCTGAAATATTAAAGTTCATGGAGAAGACAGTACATGCTATATGAGGTACTCCAAATTCATGCCCAGGTGAAACAGATGTCCAGATAAGTTTTGCTTGGGTCCCAGCCCGTGGGGTTGGGAAGGAGTACATATGCTAGCTAAACAGGCCCTTAGGAGAGAGGTGGATGTGCCAATGAGCAAGGCGTAGGCTAAGGAAATGATATGGACAATGGTGGTGCAGAGATGGCAGGAGCAGTGGAACAGAGACACTAAGTCAGGTGTCTTTTTGAAGTACAGAGTAAAGTCGGGGAGGATGGAAGGAAGAGATATAAGAGCGGAGGCCATCTTTACAAGGATAAGGGTGGGACACAGACAGTTGAATAAGACATTAAATGTGATAGGAAATCATCCAACAGAAAGGTTGATTACTACCAGGAAAGAGAGACAGTGCATGTGCTGATACAGTGTGGGCAGTATCATAGGGAAAGAGAGAGACAGATCCAGTATGAGGGAGAAGGGGATACAGGAATTGAGTTGAAAGAGCATACTGAGTAGGACACTAGATACAGTCTCAAATAATTTATATTTTTAAGAGAAACGGGCCTGGCATGTACTGTAGGATTTACTTCCACCCTGTCTGTGGCCCACACTCCAGTGCAATAGGTGGCGGTAATGCTGCACCATAACGTTGGATGCCTAGTGCCAAAAAACTAAACAACAGTAGAAAAGTGCGCATGAACGGTTGTGGAGTTGTCTGACGACACGAACCTCTGTCTTTTGGCAGTTAGCGGAATTCTGGTTAAATAGCTACATTTCTTGGACGCAAGTTACAACCTCGCCCCCAAAATGGCAAGTGCATTGTATATTATGTGAATACCTTGACATTCACATGCTTTTTATAGTTTCTTATAACGCTAAGTATTTAGCTAGCTATATAGGCTATATGATGCTGGGCGTTGCCATAGCTAGTTAGCTTGGCTTCGACGCTGGTGGCGAAAATTATTTTCGTAGAATAGCAGAAGGCAAATGCCGCGTTCAAAACAACTAGGAACTTGTGCAAAATTAACTCCGAATGGGAGAAGGTTTTGAACGGTCAACCACTTCGGAATTCCAAGTCGGAAACTCGTATTTTTCAATAGCTCCGACTTTTTGATTTGAAAACTGACGTCGTGATTTGGCCTCTCTTCAAATTCCCAATCTGACAACGCTCTGAATTTACGATCAATTCAGAGCGCACTCTGGCACGACAGCTTGAATTTACGAACACACCCATAATATTCCCTCATCTCAATACCTTTGTTGCTGTAGAGGGCTTGTTACATAGCTGCAGTGTTTGTCACCTCCGTAGGCTGGACATATGACATTAACTACTTTTTTCTAATAAGTAGTTCATTGCATCCGTCATGGAGCCCAGTTCCATTATATTACCATATGTCTCAGCTGCCTGCCTTAGTTTTGAAGTAATCGCGAAAAGCTGGTGGTTATTTTTAACACGGGTCTTCAATATTCCTAGGTAAGACGTTTTAGGTTGTAGTTATTATAGGACTGTTTCTCTCTACCATTTGTATTTCATATACCTTTGACTATTGGATGTTTTTAATAGGTACTTTAGTATTGCCAGCCTAATCTCGGGAGTTGATAGGCTTGAAGTCATAAACAGTTCAATGCTTGAAGCACAGCGAAGAGCTGCTGGCAAATTCAGGAAAGTGCTTTTTGAATGAATGCTTACTGCTGCTGCCTAGCACCGCTCAGTCAGACTGCTCTATCAAATCATAGACCTAATTATAATATAATAACACAGAAATACGAGCCTTAGGTCAATAGTCAAATCCGGAAACTATCATTTCGAAAACAAAACGTTTATTCTTTCAGTGAAATACGTTAACGGGTGGCAACCCTACTTCTGTTATGTCATAATTATGTAAAATTCTAGCAAATTAATTCGCATCGAGCCAGGCGGCCCAAACTGTTGCATATACCCTGACTCTGTGCAATGAACGCAAGAGAAGTGACACAATTTCCCTAGTTAAAAGAAATTCATGTTAGCAGGCAATATTAACTAAATATGCAGGTTTAAAAATATGTACTTGTGTATTGATTTTAAGAAAGGCTTTGATGTTTATGGTTAGGTACACATTGGTGCAACGACAGTGCTTTTTTCGTGAATGCGCTTGTTAAATTGCCCGTTTGGCGAAGTAGGCTGTGATTCAATGATAAATTAAAAGGCACCGGAATCAATTATATGCAACGCAGGACAAGCTAGATAAGCTAGTAATATCATCGACCATGTATAGTTAAGATTGATTGTTAAGATAAGTTTAATGCTAGCTAGCACCTTACCTTGGCTGCACTCGCATAACAGGTAGTCAGCCTGCCACACAGGCACCTCGTGGAGTGCAATGTATCTGCAAAACAGACTGAGGCAACCTTTTCACCCAGTTGTCTCCCCTCACACACACACATACATACATGCATACATACATACATAGGGTCATGTGTTTTGCAGATACTTGCATGGGGTAGCATGACTACATAAATTAGAGGTCGACCAATTAATCGGAATGGCCGATTAATTAGGCCCAATTTCAAGTTCTCAGAACAATTGGTAATCGGCATTTTTGGACACCGATTATATTGCACTCCACGGAGGTGCCTGTGTGGCAGGCTGACCACCTTTTACGCGCGTGCAGCAAGGAGCCAATATAAATGTAATGTTAGCTAGCAACTTATCTTATAAAAAAAACAATCAATCTTAACATAATCACTAGTTAACTACACATGGTTGATATTAATAGTTTAACTAGTGTAACAGTATAACTTTAAACCGTCCCCTCGCCCATACCTGGGTGTGAACCAGGGACCCTCTGCACACATCAACAACAGTCACCCACGAAGCATTGTTACCCATCGCTCCACAAAAGCCACGGCCCTTGCAAGGGGAACTACTACTTCAAGGTCTCAGAGCAAGTGACGTCACCGATTGAAACGCTATTTAGCGCGCACTGCTAACTAAGCTAGCCGTTTCACATCCGTTACACTAGCTTGTCCTGCGTTGAATATAATCAATGCAATGCCTGTTAATTTATCATCGAATCACAGGTGATGTGATCACCTACGGGTGATGATTTAACAAGCGCATTAGTGAAAAAAGCACTGTCGTTGCACCAATGTACCTAACCATAAACATCAATGCTTTCCTTAAAATCAATACACAAGTATATATTTTTTTAAACCTGCATATTTAGTTAAAAATAAATTAATGTTAGCAGGCAATATTAACCAGGGAAATTGTCAGGGTATATGCAGCAGTTTGGACCACCTGGCTCGTGTGTGTGAAGACCATTTCTTTCTAACAAAGACCGTAATTAATTTGGCAGAATTTTACATAATTGTGACATGACATTGAAGGTTGTGCATTGTAACAGCAATATTTATCCTTAGGGATGCCACCCGTTCTATAAAATACGGAACGGTTCCGTATTTCACTGAAAGATATGATAGTTTCCGGATTTGACCATATTATGTATGTCCTAACAGGCTGATTTCACCGCTTGCGTCGCATGCACGAGCGTTGCAAAATGAATTTAGAAATCAAGTCCTGCCTCTCCCATCTCCTCATTGGTTTATAGAAGCAGGTACCCACGTGCCATCTCCTCATTGGTTATACCCACGTGAGTGACAGAAAGACGAACATTGTCAGTGGCGGTAATGCACCTAATTTATGGAAGTTGCCAATCGCAATATAAAGTCGAGAAGAAAAGGCCTGGAAGGAAGAGGGATGACTAGAAACGATTTGGTTGACCGTTTCATGTGTGGATTAATTGGCGGAGTAGAGGACCTTGTGCATTTCAGGTAAAATAACAACTCAATGTTTATATCCCAGGACAAATTAGCTAGCGACAGCAAGCTAGCTAAATAGGATAAATTAGCTAGCAAGCTAACTAGCTAAATTGCCATAAATGTTTAATGCTTTTCGACCTGTCCCCAAATTAATATAATTGGTTCAGAGTTTGTTTTGATATTTTAACCTGTGTGTCGTGATCGCATTTGGTGTGGGGGGACAAAATAAATGTATGCACGCACGCAGCCTGTTTGGGTTCTGTGTAAGGCTCGTATTTCTCTGTGTTTATTATATTGTCTGATTTGATAGAGCAGTCTGAGCGGTGATAGGCAGCAGCATGCTCGTAAGCATTCATTCAAACAGCACTTTCCTGCGTTTGCCAGCAGCTCTTCGCAATGCTTGAAGCACAGTGCTGTTTATGACTTCAAGCCTATCAACTCCTGAGATTAGGCTGGCAATACTGTAGTGCCTCAAAGAACATCCAATAGTCAAAGGTAAATTAAATACAAAGGGAAATCATTTTAACTTAGCTAACTAACCCTACAAACAGTAGATTAACTGCTTAGCAACCACTCCAGTCTAATACTTTGTCACTTTGAAGTTGTTGTTCTGCTAACGTTAGCCAACTAGTCACTGGCTAGCTAGCTACAGTTTTTTTTCTTCTTCTTTCTTCTCTTCCTTCCTGTCTTGTTGCAATCTTGATGATCATGCTTTTAACTTAAGGGAAGTGTGATTTTTAAATTATATTTAAAAATAACTGCTGTCTTTTAGGCTGAGGTAGAGGAAACCCTCAAGAGAATTCAGGGTCAAAAAGGGGTGCAAGGAATCATCATTGTCAATGCTGAAGGTAAGCCTAATGCAATGATTACCATAGTTTAAACTGGTTAGCTATTCCATTAATAATATCCTTTTATGGTAAATCATGGCACAATTAAGTTTCTTTCAAATGTATTTAAGACTGCAATGATCTCCCACAGACTCAATGCACAATGGTTCCCTCTGCATTCCCCTCTGACATTCTCCAGGCATCCCTATCAAGACCACCCTTGACAACTCCAGCACAGTGCAGTATGCTGGACTCATTCACCAGTTAGTGATGAAGGCACGTACCACAGTTAGGGACATTGACCCCCAGAATGACCTCACCTTCCTCAGGGTCCGCTCCAAGAAGAATGAGATTATGATTGCTCCAGGTAACTCACAATGATTGTCACACATAGCATGGCTTTTGAACATCAGTGTCCCCTGTAGTTGCATTACCCCCACATTTTGCTTGGATGTTGAATTTTGTCAAATGCAATGCTGCAGTATTAGTAATTTGTTGTAGAGGACACTGACATTACATACATGTTTAGAATCTGTAGAAAGTTAAGATTAGGGTTTTCAAATCAACTTGTATTTGTCACGTGCACAGGATACAGCAGGTGTAAACAGTACAGTGAAATTCTTACTTGCAAGCTCTTCCTCAACAGTGCAGTGTCAATATCAAAATTGGAAAAAAGGGTTGATTTAAAAAAATTATACAACATGCAACCATATCAAAGATTTTTCTGAATTACAGATTATATAAGAAAATCAGTCAATTGAAATATATGGGAATACAGATAGTATATGTTGGTCACAGAATACAGTAACTTTAAAAAAGGTAGTTGCATGCATCAGAAAACCAGTAAGTGTCTGGTGTGACCACTATTTGCCTCATGTAGTGCGACACACCTCCTTCGCAAGGAGTTGATCAAGCATTTGATTGTGGCCTGTGGAATGTTGTCCCACTCAACGGCTGTGCGAAGTTGCTGCATATCTGTATTCTCAGTCATGTGAAATCCATAGATTAGGGCCTAATTAATTTATTTAAATTGACTTATTTACTTATATGAACTTTAAGTCAGTAAAATCTTTGAAATTGTTGCATGTTGCGTTTTCTATTTTTGTTCAGTGTATATTTGTTTAGGATAATACTCCTTTTGCTTTCCCCTACAGATAAAGACTATTTCCTCATTGTCATTCAGAACCCTTCAGACTGAGAGGATCACCTACACCATCTCTTTGCTGTATTAGTTTTTTCTATTTAATGGCCAAATGTTTATTCTATTGTTTTAGCAAAATGATAAGTTGTACAATAAGCTTTTGGAAGCTTGATTCATATCATCATGGGTGGGTTGATATATGTATGTTCATGTTTGATCATCATTGCAGTTCCATCTCCCCTGTCTGAAACACTCTTTATTGGCACATAACCTTATTGAAGGATCGTTGACTGTCATTTTGGGGCGAAACCATTTGAAACTTTCACTTATTTATTTTTTGAATCCAATAGGTTTTAACAATATTCTTTGTAAACGTTGAGCATCATCTGCTTCATTTCATGTTGGTACCTTGTAAGGATAAGATCTATACAATAAACATTTATCATACAAAAGAGTCTAAACTCGGTGACATTTCAAATGTTTATTCAGCAAAGATGACAACAGAATAAATCAATGCAGTGTCCACTTATATCCTGAGCTCTCACCCCCTCCCTTCCACAAAGATGTACTTTTCCATCACCCAGGATTTCTTCGTTCTCCTCCGTGCATATCACAGGACTTCTTATCAGTCTAGAAGCCTTGAATTATTGGGAGTACACATTCCTGCAGTCCACTAAATAATTGTATTTCTCATACACTAAGAACTTCCGCAACTGCATAATTACATGCAAAAATCAACCAATCAGCGCATATTATGCGAGAGCTCGCAATTTTGACTAATCGCTGCACGTTTAGCGAATAAAAGGGTCCAATCAAAAGCGGGTTCGTAATTTTGACCAATTACTTCACTGTTACCGTGGAAAATGGCCCAATCTAACCTCACGTCAACAAAGTGTTTC
This sequence comes from Oncorhynchus mykiss, assembly GCF_013265735.2. Classification (NCBI taxonomy): domain Eukaryota; kingdom Metazoa; phylum Chordata; class Actinopteri; order Salmoniformes; family Salmonidae; genus Oncorhynchus; species Oncorhynchus mykiss. The sequence goes on along the minus strand of NC_048581.1, from coordinate 36,680,589 downwards.
CACCCTGGCCTGTCAGTGTATTCACGTGCGAAGATGGGTGATAGTTGATGGCTGGACAGGCAGTACAATGAACAGAAATCACTCATTTGTCAACAAAAATGACGTCTAACGACTGCGAAACAATTTCCAAATGTTTTTGGAAACTAGAGAAAGTCGACAATCAACAGTCCCTTCGAATCAGCAAATCATATGAAAATGTCTTGACAGTTCCCACAGCAGCGGAAAATCACCATGACTGAAGTGGTAGCAGGGAAGACTGACAAGCGCTGAAAGAATCAAGGTGAGTGGCGTTTTACTCAAACTTTTACTCGGCTAACCTTGGCCTTAGTGCCGAACACCCTACTAACTATGGAGAGCGCTGCTCAAAGCACTGAGTGCAACTTTGCCTTTTAAACTAAAACTTAATACGGATCACGAAAGCACAGGATTTTTTTTTACAAATGGAATAGTACATAACCACAATACTCTTTACGACCCTTTCAGATTTTTTTTTGCGAGAGATGCATCTCGTGTTGATAGCAAGCCCCAAACCTGATGGAGAGGTCTGAGTGGATTATGACAGCTAAGGAAAATTAAGTTAAGGAAAATAAACAACATTGAGCACTTTTAGATGTTTCTAATTGTTTTTTTGTATTCTGTTTAAAATCGTCTTAAAACTGAGAACATTACTTTTGATTGCTTTATGAAATTAACGGGGGGGGGGGGGGGGGAAGCATTTTTGGCCGCAGAAATCACAAAAAATGTCGAAATCCAGGAGGGACTACTGATAGGATATAATGATGTAATTTACAATCAGGCCTATAAAAGTAAAAGCTAGTGCTGAGCGAGTAGGGATTTTTAGGTCGTTTCGGTAAAAAAAAAATATATATATATATATATATATATGTATATATTGAAAATAATGACATTTTAAAATGATTTTTGCGCATTTTAAAGCCCAGAAGAGCGAACAATAAATTGCAAAAACATTGAAAATATCCCATTTGTCTCTTGTCAGGCCCACATTGGGTAGACAAATAGGAAATTACTATGAAATTATACTATTTCAATGGTGTATATTACTTAGTTTTGATTTTTCATTCCTTAAAGTCATCATCTCATCTCTAGTCAGGCTGTAGCAGCCATCCAGACAATGTTGTTATCTCTGTGCTCCCCATACTGTCTTGTCATCCTATGTTGCTGCCATGCTATGTTGTCTTTGGTCTATCTTATATGTAGTGTTGTGGTGTCTCTCTTGTCGTGATGTTTTTTTTGCCCTATTACATTTTTTCCACCATTTTTAATCCCAGCTCCTGTCCCTGCAGGAGGCCTTTTGTGTTTTGGTAGGCCGTCATTGTAAATAAGAATTTGTTCTTAACTGACTTGCCTAGTTAAATAAAGATACAAAAATATATATATATATATTCTATTTAGCTAGCCTGGGTAAGAATGCTGCAGGGCTGTCTGAGTAAATCATTTGACTAGTTCTTCAAGGGAGATAAGGCATAATTACACGAATTTGCCACCTAAATTCTATCAGCATATTGATTGTAGTACTCGTGCTGGCAAAACGCTGGATCACTGCTACAGTAACTTCCGCCCTCCCTTTGGCACATCCAACCATGACTACATTTTACTCCTCCCTTCCTATAGGCAGAAACTCAAACAGGATGTACCCGTGACAAGGACTATTCAACGCTGGTCTGACCTATCGGAATCCACGCTTCAACATTGTTTTGATCATGCGGACTGAGATGTTCCGGGTAGCCTCGGAATAATATTGATTTTATACGCCGATTCGGTGACTGAGTTTATGGAAGTGCATAGAAGATGTTGTACCCACTGTGACTATTAAAACCTATCCTAACCAGAAACCATGGATAGATGGTGGCATTTGCGCAAAACTGAAAGCGCAAACCAACGCATTTAACCATGTAAAGTTGTAGTTATTCCCTCCAAGGCAATCAAACGAGCGAAATGTTTGTATAGAGCGCAATTCAACGGCTCAGACATATGTGGCAGGGTCTACAATCACCGATTACAAAAAGAAAACCAGCCACATCACTGACACCATCTTGCTTCCAGACAAACACATCCACTTGGGAGCCAAATGAGAGAAGATTTTTGTGCATATGAAACATGGGACCAGCACTTTAGGTGTTGAGTTTTATATTTTTGTTCAGTGTATATCTGCTTTATGCTTGCTTCAGAATACAAACCCTGCAACACCTCCAGTTGGTTTAATTTAAAATATGGGTCATATTCAACAGGCACTGGGATGGACTACCTGAACATTGTTAATTTTCAGTTAAAATGTTTTACTCTTGTGCCCTAATGAATGCAAATATGGTGTAGTGACCAGCCCTGACCCCCCCCCCCATACAGACACAGCTCAACCTCACGCAGGCCACCTTCCTCCTGGTCAACCAGCACAGCATGGTGAGTGTCTCCACACTCATCTGAGATCTACGTGCAGGAGTGCGACGAGGATGGCTTTCTCTACTGGTCTACGCCTCTCAGGAGACCTTCGGCTGCTAGGGAGAGAGGGAAGTCTCGGCAGAGAAAGGGGGAAGGGGTGAGCAAGAGGGAGGTGAGGTTGGGTAGAGGTAGGTCTTGCCCAGCTATGTGTTCTCTTTTTCCCCTCTCCGTGGATGGTTTGAGTTCCACTTAAGGGTCATTAAACAGACACCATAACTGCAACTTTTCATGACACTAGTAAACAGGAATGCTATGTGCACCCTCCCCCTTTCCTCCTAATTAAAACTTAGTAAGATTGGTTGGAGGTACATTAGGATTCTTTTTTTCTTTAGTGATCTTGGCCCCTATTTTATCTTTGGAGCAGTTTCACATTAGTCATGAGTTTTGCCCTGAAGTCAGAACTGAGCAGTTATCGCTAATGGGCCAGCTGCAGAGTCAAAATTGGCATTATCGTAAATAAGGTTAGCGGTGTGGTGGCTGTGCCAGCTAGTGACACTGCAGAGCTGCATCCAGTACAAGTCATCTCAAATGCCAAACTTTGACATGTAAAGAGTTTTCTTAGCTGACTTGCCTAATTAAAGGTTAATAGAAATCAATAAAGGACAAACTAAATATTACATTTTTAGGGTCGTCTTTTGTAAGACCTTTTTACTCACAGTTGTGTTATTGCCTAAAACAAGTGATCTTGAGTGTTCCCCAATATTGATACAGCTTACGAACGTTACATTTAATTAAATTGCACCGTTGGCAAACTACACAAGGAATGCTACCATAGGCTAATCAAGCAATGGCTGTTTAGGTTCTCCCCTCTATTGTAAAAGTACTGTTATAATCAAAAATAATTGTGATGAAGGCTTATTCAGTAGTGTCACCTTTTGAATCACAACAGTCTGGGGTAGCTGACTGGTTCCATGGGCAAGGTGAACATCCATAACAGCCAGCATCACATCCGGCCATGATTGGGAGTCCCATAGGGTGGCGCAAATAAGACTTGCCTAGTTAAATTGTAATAGAAGGCTAGTATTTAGTAGTGGAAACAAGCAAAGCATAAATTTATGTAAGACTAAGTTCTGAATTTAACAATGACTGCCTCCATATGCCTTTGGTAAATTGACTTTTGAAATAAGGGCTTTGACGCACTACTACATACCTAACATGTTTTGACTTTACACAATAGATAACTTGAAGTTTATTAAAATGTTAATTGTTTGAAACTGTGGGTAAAATCATCAATTGTGTATAAATTCAAGCAGCATCCCTACAAATAAACCTTTTGCCAATAAAGATTACTTGAGCCATGAATGCAATTTGGTTTACAGGTGTCACGTAAATACAAAGTAGGTACGAACAATTTGATGATTAGAAACAGATTGTGATAAATGCAACGTGTTAAAGGGTAATCCATTTATTGTACATTCCAAAAATCCCCACATCAACAGTTTGCCATGCGTGGCTTTACTGTAATGTACATATCCCGCTTCACATATGGAACATTAAAACTAACATTGTCACTGTTTACAGTAAACTCATGATTTAATATTGCCAGAACATAAGTAGATTTAAGGAATTATGAAGTCTAGCATTGATATTCCATACAAAATTCCAATAAACATTGAAGGTTTAACCATATCGGGAGAAATGTCCAGCTTCTTGCATTCTGCAGCAGTTTTTCCCCCCTAGAGGTACCTCAAACCTTTCAAGGTAGAATGGCATCTTATGCGAGGCTGGAAAATAAAATGAAATATTATAAAATGGGCCCACAGTATTGTATGTCAAAGGCTCTAGTAAATCTCCATGAACATCTTAATGCGTTGAAAAACAATGTCCTAACTATAAATACAGTAATGTTGAGCAAAATGGCTTCAGACTTTTCTGCGCATTCAAAAAATAACCATACAAATAAAGGGTTTACAAAGGTGATTTGCTATGTCATTGGCCGTAACTTCTGTAGGACAGGGGTTCCCAAACTTTAGGCTCAAGACCATGTGAAAAAAGTGATGTAATAAACTGCCAATGTTTACTCAATTTGGGTCTATTAGTCTTTCATAAAATCACTCACAGTATTTCATAGGGTTGGGCAGTTTCCAGATTTTCATACCATCCTCCCATTTACGGGATTCCCAGTTTAGTATACAAGGGGGCGCCAAAATGTGAAGACCATTGGGCACTTTACCAGAATGCTAATAAAATTAGGACTAGTAAAAGCAAATTTCCAGTGAGGCTGCTAGCTAAATATACTAATGAGCACAAATGAAAATAAATGAATTGCTAAGATATACAACTGAGCTGGATTGCCTATGTAGGAGCGCTACCAAATGTAACTTTTGTTGAGTTTAGATCATCTACAAGCGAATGTGAACGGGAGACATTGTTCATTTGCACAAAGTTGACGTGCTTGTCTGCTCTGAAGCAGCATGTGTACAACGCTCGGGCAACGGGCCTGTATGCTCGGAGAGGAGGAAGGAGCAGACGGCAGAGAATGGAGAAAAAAGGCAAAGAAATCAAGAGTGGCAGCTGTGTAGAACTCCTTCAAAGGGCCTTGACTTCTCAAACACTGCACAAAGCTTACAATATGATACCCCATCCCCTTATTCATCCAGTTACTAGCAAGTCAAGACTAATTTTGTGCTTCTCCACTTTGATGAGAATTGACAAACAGAAATTCTATCAGCAGCCAGTGCTATGACTGATGTAGCTTTTTTCTCAGAGGTAAAATTTAAGATTAACTTAAGCAAAACATTAGGAAATGTAGCTGGCTACATTTGTTTCTATTGATAAACAAATGGCCATGCATTGTTTTTGCAAAAAACACCTTGCAAGCTCATCTACTGTGGCTGCCAGCCAATAGCTTTCCACTTCTGTCATCTGATAACTTATTCTCCCGGTAAACAAAATAATAATTTAAGGTACCTCCTGGACAGAGCCTATAATAACCGAGTTTCATGTTGTCAGAAGTGATCACTCACCTGTCAATTAGAGAGTCTCTCATTGTGGTAGCGATGGCGCTAGGCTGAGACTCGCTCAGTCTGAACACACTCTCGATGACAGACAGCTCTGTGCTGGTGGTGTCCAGCCCAGTGAAGGCACACCAGTCGTTTACCACCATCCCCGCAGCGATGACCTCGCTACCACGGTTCACCGTTCCTGCCTGTGGAGTACGGAGAGGGAGAGTTAGGCACTAATCACCAACTTGATGCAATGTGCCGTGCCGTGCCCCCCCCCCCGTGCACTTCAGTAGATCTGAGAATAACCAATCAGGGGGCAAGGTAGCTGTATTACTACATTGCTTATATGTATCAGATGTATTTAGATCTACTTAAATATTATGGGACAGGGACTAAGTAGAAATGAGCTTAAGTAGCACCATGAACACTAACCACCAGAGGCACTTGGAGAAGGGAGGAGAGCTCATCCTGGTCTTCTATGGAGGTCTTGGGGTGTACCAGTCCCCCCTGATTGCTGAAGGCACAGTAGCTCCCCACTAGAACTTGCTCTGCTACTGTCTGACGAAACACCTCTACCTTCAGACTGTCTGCCAGGATCTCCTCTGTCTCCTAAACCAAGATGGGAAATGTGTTAACATCCCCTACGTCAGACAATGTCCTAGGGATGGGCATTTGAAATCATTTCAGTTTGAGTAATCATGAAAATGATTATGGACTCTAATGTTAAGGTTTTAAATGTGGCTGGATAAGGCAAAGTTTGCAGTATTCTCCAATGAATGGTTGTTCTGATAAAACTCAATGTAACATTTACAATACAATTTTTTTTGTATAAATTTAACCTGCTAAATATTTGCTTTTGAAAGTGGAGTGCTCATCAAATACAAACAAGGGAAATATACCTTAATTCATCAGAAGTTACATAGCAGCTAGTCAGACTAGTTATCCACTCAACTTTTACTAGTCCAAGACAATATTTAGACATCGTTGCCCCTCACCCTGTCCAGATCAGGATGCACCAGAGCCACATAGTCATTACAGGCAATGACATTCCCCAGTGCTGAGAGTCTCTCCTCTACCCTCTGGATCTTCACTGCGCCTGGGAGACAATTCCTAATGTGCTGCAGCTCTTGGTCCGTGGTGTTGTTGGGCACCAGGAGCCCATGACGATTCCCTGGTGAGCAAAGTTACAAGGTAAAAGTAGTCGTTAATTTATCACAAGTCATTTACCTAAATCATTTATAAAATATCAAGTACAGTATTAATCTATTAAATAAAGCATAATTAACTCTGACGCATACGATCACATATGTGATCATTGTTAAGTGGTCCGGTCCCTGCAGCGTACCATCGCAAATATGTGATTGGAACGTATGAAGCAACATTCGCATCTGAAAAGCATCTGAACAATGTTCTGAGGTCCTCAACAACTTTATTCCTCAATTTCACCTTATTGTAAAAAATGTGAAATTCATCATCCACTCATCACATGGAACCACACACTCTAGGAGCTCAGATGCAATAACTTAACCTAATAACCAAAGTTGAGTCAGACAAGCTATATGAAGACCGCTTGTCTGTCGAAACATTGGTTATTAAATTATTACATCTGAGCACCTAGAGTGTGAGGCTCTTAATTTTTTTAATCACCCCACAGATCATCACCCCAAATACAAGCCTACTGCCGAGCCGTAGCACGAATGATAAAACAGGGATGAAATCATTTCAGGAGGGTTTAAGTACATGGAGGAAGGTATCGTGGGGATGATGCAGGAAATAACTACGATGGGGGGATTTAACAAAAAATGTGGGTCAAAGAAGTTTATACGCTAAAGAAAAGAGGGGTCTGAGCTGGCAACCCTGAGATACCATAGTTGCAATCTGATGTTGCGTTCAAAACTGGGAACTCAAACCGAGCTCCAACTGGGGAAAAAAACGATTTGAGCGGTTATCCAACTCAGGCCTCTTTCTGACCTGAAAATCACTGACATGATTGCACCTCGTATTTTTCAGTTCCCAGTTGTCTTGAACGCACCATAAGTCAGTCAAGTGAACTATCCCTTAAGCTCATTTGGTCTGACAGATGCTTACGTGACAACCAGAACGCATTGTATGATGTCAAACATGGCACCACACAGCTTAGTTTGTCATAGTCAGTACAGCCTTCTAAAAAGTATCACACACACGTGTCTATTACAATCTATACAAGAATTGGAATGCATGATGATTGCATGAAATGCTTGTGCATTTCGCTACACTCGCATTAACATCTGCTAACCATGTGTATGTGACAAATAAAATTTGATTTGATCCATACATATGGTATAAGACAGTAGATAAGACAACACGATATACTGAAAATAAGGCATCTTGATAGGAACACAAGCATAACCATAAGTTATTTGTAAAGAAAACCATGCAGCAGGGGGAAAAGTTTGGAAGGCCTGTTCTGACTAGAGATGTGCAATGTCTTCATACTTGATCCAGGGAAACACTGGGTAAGTGCATGGGCTCTTGTCAAAGAGAGAATTAGTCTCAAACAAATTGTCCGCAACAGTGAAATGGGCTACTTCTTATGTGAATTAATGAGGAAGAACACCTCAACTCAAACCGTTAAAATATTTGAAATTGCCTGCTAATTATCTATAGGCTGTGTGCCTTGTTTTGAGGGCAGCACAGGTTAACCGTCATACTGCGTAACAATCACATTTTGGAACAGTTGAGTGCATTGTCATCACAAGCAGAAAAAAACCTCACGCTTGTGCGACCGTTCCAGATATTTGGAACTCACATGTGAATTAAGTATTCCATTCTCCTGTTGAACTGATGACGTTTCTTTGTGCACTTGCAGAGGATAGCTGTTTGACGTACAACGTTGATCTATTACAGAGCCATACTCACCCACACACATTCTTCCAATTATCCGACATCCT